>NC_054574.1:1125004-1183004 GCF_017654505.1 Polyodon spathula | reverse complement strand
TTTAGAAGGCAGATAAGATGAGACATAAAACTAGGATGACTGTAAGGTTGTACCGACTACACATTTTGATGAGATAATTGTAGCTATTAGGGGTACTTAAGGATCTTTTTAGTTTATTGTGTTACATGTTCCCATCTGTTGCTAAATTGTTTACGTAAGGTGTGTGTATTGTTTAAATTATATATATATTTTTTTACATTTTGACCACTTTTATTAACTTTTAAATTGCGTTCCCTGCCTCAAGATGGCTTCCCATGAACCTCTCAGAACTACATTTCCCATCATCCTCCTGCTCACTGATGAATCCATCTCAGTTACATATCTGTTCCGCATAGACGTTAGACTTCTAACATGCTGTTTTTGTCTATTTTAATCCCTATGGGAGTGCATCTCAACATGGTTTGTCTGAGTGGTTACCGCCCTTAAAATATCTTTTAAATGTTTAAATGTTTTTAATATTAATGTTTTAATGTTTAAATGTTTAGGAGATTAAACGGATTCCAACACGCCTGGAGGTTTAGAAGATTCAGATACTGATAATGTTGCCTGTAACACCCGCAACAGAAAAAATAGACGATAAATTCACAGCTATTACTGTTTACTATCATCCCGTATCAGGCCACCTTTTTGTTCTCATGGTCAATTACACAAGTAGTGTAATTCAGAAACCATGACCTGTGTCTAAATGCCTTGGGGGAATTGAAATAGGTTCTGAATTCTAAATAGATGACATTTGCTATAACTAGTTTTTGTTGTCCATATTTTTGTTATTGTAGAAAAGACCTTATTCATATAATTCAATGAATGAAGTCTGAATGTCTAAACAAGAAATCACTTTTTAAATGCTGTTAAATTTAAACTTTAAAATGTACATTTGTGCAGGATTTATATATATAATATAATATATAATATAAAGAAACAGTCTAAACATCTCATGTTGATACCGCTGAGATTCTGTGGCGCCGGTATTCCCCGTGAAGGGAAAGCTTTTCGATGTAACGTCAACAGAAGCGTGTAAATGTGAGAAGAGAACAGCCTCTGGATATTCTGATACATCAGAACAAGGGTGGTACGTTTCCTGTGCCAGTAGCAGAGTGAAAAGCTGCTTCCTGTCATTTCCCATCTTGTCACTCTTACTAGTGCATCTTGCTGCTTCTCACACCAGATGTTTTGCTCTCTACAGACAGATGGCTGTCTCTCTTTGAAATATTTTTCTACTTTATAAAAGTGCTAAGCAGTAAACACCTTGGATGATCCCGTCATTAATTTTTTTAATTTTATTATATAGAAGCTTTCAGAACACCTTTTGGTAATTGAACATATACATGTAATTATATATAATTTTATATGTGGTTTTTTAATGAAATATGCATGCTTTCAAAATGTAACCCTGTTGCTGCTGTATTGAGCTTGTATAATTTTTCCAGGATCCTGCATCAGAGACAGCACAACATATATATTTTTTTAAATTAACTTCAAATTGTTGATGGTTTCCTGTTACAAAATGAGAAACAAACAATTGAAGCAGGTGTAAGCGACCTTGGATTGCATTCCTTGCGGTAAGGTAATCCACTCATTCAGTCCACGATGAGAATGAAATTATCTCGTGTGAAAATTGCTTAAATAGTAAACCTTACATTCTTTTTCTCAAAATTCTCAAAATTGCAAGTTGCATTAGTTGATACACAACTTTATTTACATAAGAAAAGCCATGTTGAAAAGTATATCATCCAGTAAAATGTGTTTAACTTCTGGCCATGTCTGTGGTGTCATTGCGTTGTGCTAATGGGGATGTGGTGACACATGCATTAAAGAGAGCTCATGCATATTAGTGTAATTAAACCCAGCCTTAAAATGTTTCGTTTTTGGAATGACTGCTGCATACCTTACAATTACCTAAAACGTGCCCTCGGTTTGAAGTCAGAGTGCTGTGACTGGCATTCCATGACATTCCTACTAGTAATGTGTTAATAGCACTAATTGTATAATCACTTAAATATGCTACTTACACTACCCGACACGACAGGGGCGAGCGCTGCTAATAAATGGTGATTATGGTGACTTGCAATCAGTACCAAACGAGAGTAGTTACCCAGAGGGACTTGTTTTCTTGCCTGATGGAATGAAGAAGCAGGCAGCTGCTGAGGCTGGAAAAGGTCACCTAGTCGCTTCAGCTGACGAGAGAATCTGGGGCGCTGTCATCTCGGCAGTCATTCAGCTCCTAGATTGACAACCATGGCTCCGACGTGCACATGGAACAGGGGCGTGACGGCGAGAAGCTGTCACTGTAGCCAGCCATTGTGTCTGTCTCCATGTTCTGGTCTGTGTGTGTGTGTGTGTGTGTGTGTGTGAGGAGTGGATGTTAGTGCAGGCAAATGGTGAAGAAAGTAGTGCTTCTATAACGGAGATGAACTGGGGAGGCTAAATGAGCCACACTGGTTACGAGGGAGTTCATGGAGGGGGCCCCCCCCTCCCCGCACAAATAAAAAGGTGTTACATTATTAGAGCAGATTACTGATAGACAGCTTCAGTAGCTTTCTGCTTAGTAAACATGTCACTTTGTTGCCTGTACTTGCTTTAACAGATTGCCAGTAAGTGGAATACTTTACAAGAGCCATAGTGTATATCTCAGTGAGCCATGCAGTGTATGGATTACCAAAAAGAAACCTACAATATGTAGTACACACTGCAAATAGCGTGTTTGGGTAAGACAGCCGGTCTTGAAGACTTTTATATAAACCAAATAGTTGGCAGATGCTTCTGAATCTGTGACTGCAAATATTACTGCTTTTCTTTCATGAGGAATACTGTCAAAATGTGTCTCCTGGTTCATGTTTTAGATTGCAGATATCAGACCCTGATCACAGAGGAATGGTCATGTGTCCTTCCAGAACAAATCTAAAACACAGCGTCTTGTCTCATGTACCCAGTCCTAGCTGTTCATACACTCTATTGCCAGGGTAAAGGCAGATATGTTTCATTGGTTCTCCAACACTTGTGTCTTTCTTCAGTTTCTGGTGATACAAGCAAGTCAATCGAATTAAGCTGTGCACAGCATTATAAACTTCCCTGCAGCGATGGTATTGGCCAAACACAGTGCTGCTGTTGGCAGAGAGAGACAGTTTGATGAGATCTGGAAGCTGTGGAGGCAAGTGGATCAGATAGCTGTCCTATATTTATTATTTAAACTGTGTCTCATGTAAAATGAAGAGAGCCACTTTAAGTGGGGTACATACGTCAAGACAAGAAATGGGACAATGTTTCTGTGTTATTAATTCAACTTGGAAAGTGAACATATATTAACCAGCAGGTAACATTGTGCTCTAGAGCTTCTTACACTAGGCACAGTTGTTTATTTTGAATGTACAGTGTGATTTTTAAATTTTTTATTTATTTGTAATACAGGTTCTTTCTGTCGCTTTCTATTTATAGCTGCTGTATATTTGATGCTTATGCATGCGTACAGACACATGAGAGAGGAAAGACAGAGGAACCTGGTACATAATTAAAGTGACATATGTGCCAAGTGAGTAGACTATTAATATAAATGTGAAATCTACCTGTAGTGCTGAGGAAAGTTCAGAACTCCCATTTAAAAAATAATCTATCCCACCTGCAACAAGAAAGCACACCTGTGTTTAATTAGGAACCGGTGCTGAGTAGGGGAAGTTGAATGTGACATTAATGGGGCGGATGTTTGAAATCTTTGCCCCCCTCAGACCTTGACTATGAAATCCTTTACTGTTTTGAACCCTGCAGGCATACTAAGCCTGCATGGAAAATACTTTATCACCCATTCTCTGTATGAACCGGCTTGCATTGTACTTTTCATTTGAAGAGTGTGTCCAAGAACATGTGTGGAGTATATACAGGTTTAGAAATACATTTGGGTTTATTTGCCTTAAGAAAAATGTTCATTGGTACAGAGTCGGTGTTTAAGTCTAGTGGTACTTTACATAATATTTTAAAAGTAGACACCCCAAACCCCCCCCCCCCCACATTCATTTAATTTGGTAACAAATGAGGCATTGTAAGACTGTCTTGCAGATTCCAGCTGCAGCACAGGAGTAAGATTTGCTGGTCATTAGAAATGATTCCCAATCTGACTGAATGAATCACAGTTACCTTTTAAGTGTAAAAATCCTGGTTCTTGGCCAGATTGTTGGATTGGATTTAGCATGTTTTGTGTTTTTTGTCTGCACTGTGCTTGCAGCTGAAAGAAGCATGAGGGCGCTGTTGCAATACATTTTGCTGTTTCAAAAAGGAGGTGACAGGTGTATCTTTAGCTGTGCAGTGGTCAGGTGACAATACATTGCAAAATCCCTATTTTGAATCCATTACCGCTTATGAATAAAGATCACTTCAATGTGTCCTATTCCATTCTTCCAATCCGCTGTTACAGTTTTCAGTAAGCGTTTCTACTGTATAAGATTAGTCACAATATTAATAAACAATTGAAAGGATAATGGCTGCTGTTAGCCAACATGCATCCCATTTTTTTTTTTAGGATTACATTTAAATTATAATGCTGCTAAACTTTATATGGTTAGTAAAGTAGCAAACAGCAGAAACTATGATAACTGATAACAAAATCTATCACCTTTTGTAATAGGCAATAAGATACTTTGGAATTGTACAGTTGAACATTTAAAAATGTATATTTAATAATAATAAGAATATAAAACTCTTACTTTAAGAAAGACATCTTAAGATAACAGAAGCATAATTTCCAACTCAACATTTGGCTTGTATAGTTGATTATAGCTGTGAACTCTGACTTTCTTTCTGAGTAGCAGTTATCAATAAGTAATGCACATAAAAGTATCGATGGACCTGTACTTGTGTTTTGCAACAGTAGCACTGTCAAGCATTGATTGCATTTCCCAGTTTTCAGTGGTATTGTGTGGCTGACACTGTCTGTCACTAATGATGAAGTGTTGTATTTTACACCGGATTGTAACAGCTTTGGCCAAGAATAATGGGTCTATAATCCAACCAAACAGTGGATCTATAAATCATTAAGGGAAGTCCATAGTGTAGGATGAGTGCGAGACTGCTGAATAGGATATCTGGTGCAGGAAACTGACTGGGAAAAGGCCTGCTAAACTGGCTTAAGATGGTGAACTAGCTGAGCTGCCCTAAAATGTATAAACCTGATTTCTGGCAAACCCAATTACACTGTGTTTTGTATTGCATGTAGTAATGTTAATACGTGGGTATATAAATCACCCCAGGGGGGGTCGTCTTGCTGTATTTTTTGCACGATTTTGGTGGTGGTGAGATCACATGCTGTGTGTTTTTGGTCGTTTTACATGAAGTTTATTAACAAACGCACAATAGATATATTCAACTAGATCATGGAGTTTTTGTAACGGGCATGCATTGAACAGGCAAAGCCGTTTCGTGCTTAAACTTGAAATAATTTCCATTAGCCTTGCGGAGCCTTGAGCCCTAACCCCATTCATTTTAATACTGACACCCGCTTGTTTGCATTCTAGATAAGAAGCATTTCTTTGCATGTGAAAGCTAGAACAAAGGTACACTCTAGCCCTCCTGGTCTTGCCATGTTACACTTCCATTTCTTTCAGCCTCTTCTAGGTTTTGCTTGGTTAAAATTGGATTATCACAGTGATTAGATTGTTGGGGTCTGTTCATTTTTTTTTTTTTTTAATAAACCTGATCCAAGATCATATTGCAATTAGCCCTGGGCTACATAATGATGAAAATAGGAGAAAAAAAAAAAAAACACGTGTAACATATATAACACTATTGATAACAGTGATATTAAAAGTCATACACAAGGGGCATTGATACGGTGTTTTAATTCATCTTTGGATGTGCTGTACCTAAATGGAATACAGAATGAATTTCTTGCTATGCAACACGATGAGTCTACAAGATGTTTAAATGCATCTACAAGGATCTAATACGTTCTCTTAATAACATTACGGGTGGAAATGTTTAGCAACCTGCATGTGTCACATCACCTAATTCTGTTTATTGCATTCCTGTTTCCCTGGATTTCATATATGCCGATACAGACTGCAGTCTGCTTTGTGTTCTGCTGTAGGTCCTACTGCATAATATGATACTAAGTTTCCCCGAGTTGCTTTATTTTTAGAGCTTTTTATTGCTTTGCAAGGTGCTAACTTTGACCAGTAGTTTAAAATCTGACCAGCAGGCTTGGTGGTCCAGTGGTTAAAGATTGGGGCTTGTTACCAGGAGGATTCCAGGTTCAATCCCAGCTCAGCCACTGACTCGCTGTGCCTGACCCTGAGCAAGTCACTTAACCTCCCTGTGCTCCGTCCTTCGGATGAGACGTCAAAACCGAGGTCCCGTTGCAAATGACTTTATAGCAGCAGTTGTGATGCATAGTTCACCCCCAAGTCTCTGTAAGTCTCTTTGGATAAAAGTGTCTGTATAATAATGATAATAATAAAACAAGGCTTGTCACAAATACGCTTGCCCTCAGAAGAAAATGTACCCTAAATTGGATTAAGCCCTGCAAAGGCAATTAACAATAAAAAATGAGAGCGTGGCTCATAGCCTTTGGGCCTACTGTCAATGTGAAAAAGGAGCATAGGGAGTAAAAAATGGATGGTACCATTTTTTTTTTTTTTCAGTTATGAAAATGTATTGGATGTTCTCACATACAGTACTACATGTATTCTCCCCCGCTGTTGATTTTTAAATATATTGCGGGATTACCTTGATCAGCAGTCAGTGTCCAGCATTTATTTTGGTTTTGAATAAACTGATGCGTAAATATTTTGAATACAAATTGTTTGATGTAACCTTGTGTTTCCTGAATCGTGTTCGCTTACAGACACCACAAATGAAAAGCTCATTTTCAGGTATAAATTGGGCTGTGATCTCCCAAGTCACAAGTAGAGTAAGTAGATGATTCTGAAATGTAACATTATATACTGAGCTAGTATTATTGCTGTTGCGATGTAATTTAGTAGTTTCTTTGATTACATGATGTTAAATAAAAGATCTAAAGTTTTGCTTTTATTTTGATAATGTGTCAAAGCCATGTACATTGTTAGTGCAGTTCCACAGCTCTACATGTCATCCCTCCATCCCTCCTGAAGAAATATTGGGTGGCAGCACCATCTGCAGGTCATTGAAAAGGTAACAACTGCTGTTTCACCTGTGGAAGTGGACTTCGATACATGTTAGATTGAAAACACATTTTGAACCTGCAATGGCTCAAGCAGCAGTGCAAGATAGCTGTTTTTTTTCTCTCACATTTCTTTACTGATGTGTGCCATAAATGTTGATTTTATGAGTATATATATATTTTTTTTTTATCCCTCGTGTGAAGTTCAAATTGGCTGATAAATTTTGTTGTACCAAAAAAACCGAACCTTGAAGCACTCTGTCAAAGCATTTGCCTAATCCGAAATACTAGATTGTTCTTTAGTGATACTGACTGTCCCGTTACGATTGTTCCCAGTTATGAATAGAGAGAATCTGGTCCCATTCTGGCTGCCAGGGTCAGACGCGGTCAGAACCTGGTATTTGCTTTCAGTAGTCTGACTTTGAGGGGGAGAGTGGTAGCGGTTCTTACTGTGCCTGTCAGATATAATGTCATGAGGAGGAGGAGGAGGAAAGTCATTAAAATCCTAGCCACTTTCTGAGCCAGCATTTGAGAGCATTCATCGTAAAAAAAAAAAAAGATTATATATCTAAATGATTTTTATTGATGTACAAAATAAGGTGGCAATAAAATGGCTATCTTTACGGCCTCCATCAGCAAAGCCCTTGCAGATGTAAAACAGCAATGAGAATGAAAGGAGATAAGGGGAAAAGAGTAAACAGGGATCTGCTGGATGGCAGCCTTGTTTGAATAAGGCTGTGTTTTCAAACCGCATGCCCCCGTCCTCCCCGATAACAGAGGCCTGTGTTTAAGATAGTTAACCTTATCAGCATGACGGACAAGGTCTTGAGATGGAGGTTATCATTGTTTTTCCTACTCATTTGGTTCAATTGATTTTAATCACAAGCCAGTTGTGTTTTTTTGTGGGTGTGTCTATTGATTCAGTCCGGGAAATACGTGCAAAATTGCCAGCAATAACAAATTTGTGCTGATAAGGGACCTGTGAACTATGATTTATGGAGTGTTTATTCAGGCTTGAAAACAGAAGGCCACTACTGAAGGAGATTTTAAAACACTGTGTTACAGCTAATGTGAAGCAATTTCAAGGTGGCAGTTGCTTTCAATAACTGACACACGTGCATATCTACGTGCAGTTCTGTGGGATTCATTCTCTGCGTATCGTCTACAAAACACAGAACCTGGCTGAGACCGCATGGCCTTGTTCAAACAGGATTTATACACATCAGGTTTAAATGTTCTTTTGAATGCTATGGCTTACCAGATACCATGTGTACAGCTGCGAGAATATTTCAAACAGGCAGCGAGTCCAGGAGAACGCGGCACTGTCTTTGGAATTAGCCACTGCTAGATTAACATTGTTTTTGACAACCTAATAAGTCAGGACACTCCAGAGATAGGATTCAAACAGTAACAATCATAACTTCAATCATAAACCTTCTGTGAAAATACCAGGTTAGGATTTGTTAAATGAAACCATTTTAGCCGTGTATTTACAATAGGCAGTTAACAAATCACTTGATTGTTTTTATTTAAAATAAAGCATCTCAATGTTAAATAATAAATACGAGTAAATTATATAAGCAGGGATATATTTTCACCAAGTACGAGGCCACTTCCCCACCCTGTGAAGTTTTTTTTTTTTTATATAAAGTAAATGCACATGTTGCATTATGAGATTCAGATATCCAATATGCTTTTTTTAGCAGTGTTGTGTGTCTTGATAATGGAGATTGCTATCTTTAACAGAAAAGATTAGTAGAGAATTAGGTATGTTAGATTATTTACATTAAAATAATGCATGTCATGCTGATCTTATGTTTTTCGACCACAGCAAACGCATGGATGCATTCTGTGCTTACTGCATTTTTTTCTCCATAGGGATAGATTTGCAGCAGGTGGAGCTCTTGTGCAAGAATACAGATTGACCCACCTGCTGGATGAAAAGTGAATAAAAGCATTCCCTTTGTGAGAAAACAAATGTTTAGTTTTGAAGCAGAAAGCATGTTGCTGCTGTAATTCGCTAAGCTGTTTAGTGCTCCTTGTTTTGCCTGTTTTTTAATTTTTCGTTTAACGCGTAGAGAGGGTTTAAGTAAACAAGCGTGGAGTGTTGTTTCCAGTTGTTTACAGCACACCGCACCCTGATGTATTCTTAAACAGAACACACCTTCACGAGCGAGAACAAGTTAGTTATCTTGTGGCGGCCCTTCATCTTTCCCTTGACAGCGCATTTTTTCACTTAGCCTGTTTCTATGGGGGTCTGGACGCTGGCAGATTTACACCACGGCAGCCTGTTATTTCCGATTTGTCTGAGCCGCTTTCTCCAGTCTACCGAGCTTTCGCTTGCTAGCGTCAATTTTGACATATTGCAGCTCCTCAGAACCTTTACCCTCCCCATCCCCTTTTTGATCGGCAAGACAGAAAAGAAATATTGTGGCTGGGGAAGCATTTTAGTTAGAGAAGGCAGTCAGGGCTGCATTATTACTTAGGCCTCTGTCACCTATGGTGACCCATGAGAGTGGAGAATATCGATCGCTTGTCACTCAAGGCATTCAGAAGATTGCATTGACAAAGCTTGTCGGGCTCTAATAGCAAGGTTAGCAGCCTTGGCTTGGGCCCAGGAGAAGACTAGAACTGTGCCCATTACTTGGTGGCTTTTAACCATTCTGTAAAGCTTAGAGCGGAATGATAACAGTAAGGAAGTAATTTTACACTCGTAATTGCCTTCCTGCGGCTGACATGTGTAACTATGAGAGCAGAAAGAAGCGTGAACCAGATTGTACAGTCAAAGGGGCCTGGTTTCAGTTCCTCGTTGCTCTTACCAAAAAAAAAAAAAATCACAGCAAAAAATAGATTTATTGCTCAAAGGAAGTTAATGATATACTAGAGGAAGTCCGGATGACATCAAAAACAAAGTGGTGCAGTGTACAGAGAAAGGTCGTTAGAGCGTTTTCTTGAGGGTCTTGCCAGCAGTGCTGATAGGCTTGGAACTGCTCCTTAAAATACAGATTTTGATCTCCTATAATTCTTCACATAAATAAGGCAGTTTAGGGCTTAAACGGTCCCTTTTGTGCTTAATTATGCAGAACAGCTTTTGTAGGAGAAATGCTATGAATCCCCCTTGCCTTCTAACTTGGCTGGGCACAGGAGATGGGAAGCTATTTTTAAGAATGGTCCTGCCAGTGGTAAAAACTGACTAATCTCAGAAGGCAGTGTAAATCCAAATACGATTTCACCTAGACAGCACCCCTGTCACAATGTTTTATGTATTGGATATTAGTTGCGTGTCACAAGCAAATAATAATAATAATCATAATAATAATAATAATAATTGATCATTTTTATTTTTTATATAGCGCCTTCCATAGTGGACCACCATCACAAAGCATTTTACAAGAGACTAGTGTGTGTGAACTAAGCATCAGCTGCAGAGTCACTTACAACAACGTCTCACCCGAAAGACGGAGCGCAAGGAGGTTAAGTGACTTGCTCAGGGTCACACAGTGAGTCAGTGGCAGAGCTGGGATTTGAACCGGGGACCTCCTGTTTATAAGCCTGATTTGGTTAACTCACATTTTCGTACCTTATCTACAAGCTTGCTTGTTGTACGTGAAGATTTGGAACGCAGCTTTTGGCGTATGTTACGACATCTAATTAGAATCAGGAAACTTAAAGAAGCAAGTAGCCTGCCTTTTCTTGTGTTCGATTTATTCACATCCCTCCCCATCTCTGCATTTGTAACTAGCCCTTGGTCTGAATTAAGTGGCTTCAAGGCAAATGTTTAATGATTTCATCAATAAAAATGAATTCTGTATCATTTTATTCTGGGGGGGGGG
Organism: Polyodon spathula; assembly: GCF_017654505.1. Lineage (NCBI taxonomy): Eukaryota > Metazoa > Chordata > Actinopteri > Acipenseriformes > Polyodontidae > Polyodon > Polyodon spathula. The sequence goes on along the minus strand of NC_054574.1, from coordinate 1,172,048 downwards.
GTCTCCTCAACTACTGAGCCTAAGCAATTGAAAAGAAGCAAGTGTTCAAAGCAAAACCTTGTCTGAGGATGTCGTGTTTATGCTTTTCATTTTTAGAGCAGCAATTCAACGCTACTTCCAAAACACAAATTTCACATTTTAGATTTGCGTACAAGTGATTCTTTTACATAATGATCACTGAGCTGCTCAGAATAATACAGCATGAAAGGGAGGGTGTGAGCCCGGAAGGGAAGGATGCAGAGAGGGAGCAAGGGAGCGAGGCAGTAAGGGAGCAGGGGAAAAGAGGGAGCTAGTGAGAAAGGGAGCGAGACTTTCTTGTGGAGAGCAAACTTGTGTCAGCATGACCAGGACCCCACAACTGCCTGAGAAACCAGACGGCTGTGTAAAATAGTCCCCACCGGGGCTGGGTTCCAATAACACCATCTGCCAGGGAAAACTGCGGTCGTATGGAAACTGCTGGCAGAGCGGGATGGATGCACAGCACCTGAAGCTGAGGATTGTGATGGAACAGTTGGGTTGCAATAATAATGATTACTCAGAGCATCAACAAAACAAACCAGCAAACCAGGATCCCTCCACGCTGGGGGCTGCGTAGACACAGCGATTATGCCGGAGAAAACGTGTTTGTAATACAGAGGAAAATAATTTTAAAAAGCACCATTTGGAACTATTTTAATGATCTAAACCGTGGTGGATCTAAACACTGTCATTAATCCCTCTAGGCTTTTCCACCCAGGCGTTATTTATTTTCTACATAAAAATGCATTGAAGTAAGCATTAAAGACCTGTGTGTGTGTGTGTGTGTATTTACATTCTATAAGAATAACATTAAGTCAATGGAAACAATATTATCGAGGAACTGATTTAAAATATGTTCTTTGTTCAAGCTATTTTTCCTATTAGTCAAAAGCTGGTACTTCTGTATTGTTTTTACAAGCAGTTCACTGGTCAAAAACCTTTGCCAGTTTGTTATTCAGTAAACAGCTCCACTGTACAGTCTACAGCTTCAGAAACGGTTACACACGTCGACTGAATTGCCTTTTTTTCACGGTATTATTTGTCCCTCCTGTTCTCAAGAAGGTAATCATTTGTATATTATTTCGTATCTTCTTTTCCCTTGCTGCTCTCTGAAATGCAATACCCAGGGCACTTCATCTTTAGCCTCTTGAATAATTTATTAAGAATGAATAGAAAATTATATTGAACAATTAATATTTTCCACTCTCTTTAAAAGTGTGAAGTTCTTGCGTAACATGGTAGTGGTTCTCTCTTCATGCTTTCCATATTGCATTGACCTCTAGGGACTCGAAAGGAATTTCATCAACCACTGTAGCATTTGCTATTGTTACACCCTAAGAATTCAACGCACATACAGCAATGGGAAAACCTATTTCAACAAAATATTGTTAGTGCTCAATAGAAAATTGCAAAGAAACAGACTGGGAGAGAGGGTTGTATGTGCAGAACTTGAAAAATGTTGCACATAGCAAGTGCTAGCACGCAAGGAACAACCCCACACGTCAAGATCGTAACTAGCACAACTCGCAGGGACTTCTTCTGATTTAGTTTTGTTGCAAAAACAAATTGCAAACTCATGCTTTTCGGTTGTTAAATTTGACGCCGGCTATGTATCAAACTAACATTAAAACAGGGCCGAAAATGACTTTAAAAGGCTTCAATACTCTAATAAACGTCAAGCCACCGAGGAAGTGATGACAGATTTACATGGAAAAAAAACCCACAACATGGCATATTACAGATTTGAATAGAATGCTTCTTACTCGTAGATGTTTATACACACAGAACTCAAGGGTTACTTCCCGATGTAGACTTGTTTACAACGGTCAAGTAGGACAGTTATCAGCAGGGATTAGCTAGGCCGGCCTGCCAACTGGGAACTGTATACTATGTAAGCGTTTCTGCTAGTCCTTCCAATCCAAATGCTTAGGAAAGCCAAGCAAGGCTAGGATGAAGCTCGTTCTCATTAGTTTGCACTTGGCTTGCCAAAGCCGGGCATTAGATAGCAGGAGATCCATTTCTTCGGTGTCAACTCCACCTGTTGAAAGGGAGCTGCATCCAAGCCAGGCACCTCTAGCACTACGTACTTGGCTGTTGAGTGGCTAAGGGTCAGGGCACAGCAGCATGGGCCAAAAGTAGTGGTGCAACTAACGGCTTCAAAGGAGCGATCCACACATGCAGTATTGCATAGAGCAGGGCTGACCAACAGGTGGCTCTTGAACCATATGTGGCTCTTTTGATTTAGAAGCGGAGTTCCCCATTCAAGGCTCTTGATAGTCTATCAGGACAATAGGTAGTCTTTGGTAGAATCAAGTGCAGTCTAATTGCATGTGGTACTGGGTATCTGTGATTGAGATTAGTGTGTTGACAGATTGACCTTCTTAAATGTTCCCACTTGTTAAAAAATATAAGTGTTAAGCTCCTATCTCTTTTTAGGGGGGCTTATCGGCCACATGGATATCTTCAGCGCCTGGACTCTCCTCCTCTCCTGCAAAACACTGCAGTGTGAACTATTTTTGAAACATAAAAATCTTCCCAACTATAAGTGTTTGTTTATCAAATTACAGCCTCACATGATCTGCGCACAAGGGTTGACCCAGTATTAAGTGTCTGCGGTAAATATCATTGCCTTCACATACTGGAAGTGCTGCCAATATACTGGCAGAGAATTCCTTATGGAAAATAAAAGACAATAAAAAAGAGGGATGATAGCCTTAGCAAGCGAAGAGGAGCTCGGATTTTATTGAGACCAGCCGGCTCTGGAGATGTGGCTTGGCACACAGACGCGAGCTTAAGAGAGTACGAATGAAGCTGATATTGGAATAACGACTCTTTGGCAGAGACGAGGGAATAATGTAATTAATTGCACACAAATTTCTTTGAATAGTTATGTGGTGATAAGCACGAGGTCGAGCAGCAGAATGAGTCTCAGCTTTTAATGGCCCAACACAGCTGCAGTTTTGGAAGGGCTCCAGTTGTGTGTGTGTTTTATTTATTTATTTATTTTAACTATTTTCCACTGCTTGTCTGTAGATTATCTTGGCCAATGATAGTGAGCTCGTATCCACCCTGTGAAAAAATAAAATACTTACTTAGTTGTTACAAAACTATAAATAATCCCTAAGAATCATTGAATTCAATTACTGTCGGTATTAAACACAGCAATACAGTAATCAAAACACAACAATCAAACACAGCAAGGTAAAAGGGCAGAAACAATACAGGGGCAAGATGAGACAATATGAGTCACACTGATTTAAATTTCAGACCAGTCCTTATAGTGAATCCTACTGTTTATCCCACTGGATACTGCCCTGCTATTTCCCCACCAGCAACAAACTGGCTGTAAGTGTCAATAGTTTCAATAATCCAGCACTGAGAATGGTGATGTCGTGAAAATGGGTGTCTATTCTGGGTTGTTAAAAAAAAAAAAAAAAATTCTTATCGTTGGAATTTGGAACTTGGAAATAAACTGAATGTGTCAGTCTGTAGTTCAAATTTATTTTACAAAGCAGCCTTTGATATCCTAGTCAGCAGTACCTGTTTTAAATAAAATACAATAAATCTGTTGCTGTCTCAGATTGTAAAGTATATCAACTTTAAACCAACCGGACATCGGTGGGAAGCAGTTCAAAACAAAAGAAATCAAACGAAGTTGGCCTGCCATACTGCAGCAATAAAAATCACATTCTAACGCATGGTGACAAGCTGCTCTTATTTGCTATACTTGTCTTTTAATATTTAATAAGCACTGGTCTTAAAGCGATAGAAGAGGGTCAGTTGCAGGCCACATTTTGTTGACTGCGCTACACATGATGTTGCCACTGTCTCAAAGATAAACAGCAGGGTCACAGTCCTGTTACAGCTTTTGACTGCTGTTGCGTCTTTCTTCACAAGATGTCTTTTTTTATATAAATTACATTACAAATTAACTGCACTTGACTGTTGTTGATGTTGACTTTTTACTGACCTAAAGTCAGAAAGCAAACAGGCTGCTACTGCTGGAACCTTTGGTTTCTCTTCCACCCCTACTTCTAGGCTGCTAGAGCAACGGCAATGAGAAAAAAACAAAACAAAACAAGGCAGGACTGGTGAACCAGGACTGTGACGTTGTGCCTTGCAGGATTGCGTTCTTTCCTTCAGGGGTTTCGTTGTAGACTGGTTAGTCACCTGCAATCTCAAGAACGACACCAGCAATTGGCTTTTTGTAATCAAACGATCGTCCTCTAATTTTAAAATAGTATCTCATCATAAAATGTTATGAGTCAAATCCCTTGGTGGTGAAACCTGACTGTCTTTTAAGTCACTGTAGCAGTAGTGTAGTGGTAAATAAAAAACTGGGTAAACTGCCCTTTTTGGTAGAGTTGAACAGATTGATTGAACAGATGCATTTGTTATTGGCCAACCAGAGCCACCCCATACAGTCCTTTACCCTTTCAGGTGCTGTTCACGTGAACAGCCACAGAGCCGACTGTGCGCTTCACTGGACAGTTCTGTGAGTGTCCTTTCACGGGCTAGGATGAAGGTTACTAACACTGCCCTGCAGGTCCAGTGTGCCTAACAACATAGCATTAACAGAACATAAACAACCAATCACAGAACACTCGCACACACACACACACACACACACAGAACACGCAGTGCAGTGGCCACGCCCCCCTACTCGCGCTGCAGTTCTGAGTGCTCTCAGCTGTCAGTCTCGCACCCAGCAACGCAACGCAGATGCTCGCCGTTAAAATAGCTCGTCTTTAACCCAGGATTTGCATATCACAGGAGAGTAGAAGTGAGTAAACTCTGTATCCCTTAAATGGAAAGTGGGTAAACGCTATATTGCCCAACTTAAAAGTGGGTAGACGCCGTTTACCTGCGTATACCCTCGACTACACCACTGCACTGTAGGATTTGCAATAATGATATAATTTTCAAAAGATAATGCTGTTTTTATACTTTTTATAAAATGCCGTTATAGGGTTACCAGGGGAATTTGAGCACTTTTGTCAATCTCGCTTTAATAAATTATGCAGCCAATTGCAGTAGATCTGGAGTCTCTAGAGCTGACTCTTGAGATTGCGAAGCTGGAACTGAAAGATAGCCTTCTGTGTTTTAACAGTTGTTTATTTATTTATTTATTAATATAAACCTGTGACGGTGGCATAAAGGCGTGATTCAGCTTTAAGGCGCACAAACTCGTGGATCTGCTAGTATAACAGGACTATTTATTATAAGCGACCATGGTAGCTGTGGATTATCTATAAAACTTTTATGGTCCTCCCTGAGTGGCAAGCAGCCATGAACTTGCCTGAATGAGGGACTTGTTAATTTAGTTGTTAAAGCAAATTAAAAATGTATAAGCGCTTTTCGGTAAATGAGATCTTTTTTCATTGCAGCTCTTAGGGGACCCCAGAACCCTGGGAGGACTGAATGGCTGTGCTCAAATCACAGCAGAACAATAAAAGCTATTAAATTGTTACAGGTTTATTACTAGCGAGACTCTGCAGCTGTTGTCATGCATAACTAAGGGAAACCTGACAGCTTGGAATCTCAGCGGCTGAGAAATGGTGTATTTTTTTTTTTTTACTTGGGAGATTCATAAAATGATACCTATTTTTAAATGCTCTCTGTGGTTAGGAAACTAAGAGCACCATGTTTGTGCTTCACACTTACCAGAGAGTATTGGAAAGTGTTGATGCACTTGCATCACCACTTTCACACTAGATAATGTATGTGTAATGTGTGTGATGTGCAATTAACTGTTTCCCTCACATCTGGGAATTGTATTCACATTACCGTAAAGCTTAGTGTACACAACGCTTCTTTGCATACAATCACACAACACTTTGGTCTGTATTCTCAAAGCTATTTACTCCAACTTTCATTCGCGCACAAATTGTACCCAATAAACCATACAAAAAAAACAGAAAATGACATTTTATGTTGGTAAATTGTTTTATTCATTTGAGAGTAGTGAACCAGACAATACTAATTCAAGGACACCAGATTGCATTCTAGTTCAACAGCAAAAACACCACCTCAATTCATTACACCATGTTTCTTTCCAGCCACTGTGTTTTGAAAGTTGCATCAATGCTTAAATCACTATTTTAATGATCTGCCTCTTACACTACTAGTTCTACGGTACTTGAGAAACGGTCAGCATACTGCCACAGGGTAGGTCCTAATGCCTTGTAAGCTCTGAATCAGTAAATCTAAAATGTAAGGCAAGTGACAACTTGATTGCTTCAAACAGGGTCCATTATCACTGTTAGATTATCAATCGTGCTGCCTGCATTGCTTTCTGGATGGATAAGGTTAACAAAAAAAGTAGGATTAAAGAGACGGGTCTCTTTGATTTGTTCTCATGCTAGACTCTCTCATACAGTGAGTATGGCCCGGTTAGAAATTTTAAAGATTAGCCTTAGCACAGTATTGGATTGGACTGGATTGTGTTGGAGCAATGGTTGGTCATAGGAAAATCCAAAAGGGCCACTCTTGGATTTCAGTGCTGGTTAGAATAGGGTTTATAGATGGGAAAGCACTGATGTGATTGGTGCAGAGAGTGGATATGTCATGGAAGTCGTTGCTGCAACTAGAACTCTTCCTTGTCATGAGAAAGAATTCCCCCATTCAGATAGGACTTGGCTTTGCTCCGCTTGAAATACATGGGATTAAAATAACACTGGTTTCGGGGGGTTATTTGATAGTGAATTGACTCTTTATGGCTTTCCGACATCAAAGAAATTGTAAAATAAATTAATCTTTTAAGACTGTGGATGTTTTAGAGTGCACGTTGCCAAAGAACCCTGCTGATTTGAAAACAGTTGTTAACTCCATACTTCAATAAATTCAGAGTGGAAAAACTTTACCCTAATAAAGAACAGATTGAGGGAAAACAAGACCTTACTGTGTGAAAATGAACAGCAGATGAATTCGCTGGCAGTTTAAATGTTTCATTAGATATTAATGTCTTGCTGTGTTTTTAATTGTTGAGAAATTAGCCTCTGGAATATTACAACCATCTGTTTGTTATCATGATGAAAACGGAGTCTTTAACAAGCCAAGGGCTTAGATAAAGGCTTTGTGAAGTTTAGGCATCACACTGCTCCCAATAAGTGGTGTTATTAATAACCGGTGTAACCTTTCAGGGACTGCAGAATGTTGTCCTTGGATTGGCGTTACAGTCTAGTTCTCAAACTGGAAATACCTTTTGGGAGATCTCTGCTTTCTGTGTTTATACTAAGACTAGAAGTTTTGCCACAGAACCTTCGAGTAACCCTTAGCGGTCCATTTATTCAGCACTTGTCAGGCGTTTCAGGTCAAGTTTATTTTCACACACGCTGTTTATTTTACACGCACTGTTTAAATTATTTTTTTTCCCCCCCAGAGTAAAACAGGTTTAAAAGGCACTGAATTGCAAAAGGACACTCAGTACTGTATCTCCAGCCAAGCCCCACCCTTGTTCGCTATATTTTTCATATACCTTTTTTTTTTTTTTTTGCATACTGATAATTCCTCTCCTGATCACTCTGCTCCACCAAACAGCTGAATAATGCGATCCAAGTCATTGTTTTATTACTATAACATCTCAAAAAGCTCAGCAAATGTCCATGATATTCTTTGAGAGCTGGATGCAAAAGCAGCAGTCTCTTTTGTTTATGTCCGTGTTATCTCTGTGTTGCATGGGGCTTTCCGATATGCCCTTTTTTTTTTTTTTTTTTTTTTTGAGGCTTCATTCGCCTCCTGTTGGTCTCACTCGGCCATTGAAAGGTTTTCTCGTCTTTCTCCGGAGAAAAAACAACTAGAGACCTGTGCTTTACGTATTTTTCATGTCGGACAGTGTCCGAATTCGTACTGGAAAGGGAAAATTGTAATGTCGGACCCGGGACGACATAGGACCACAAAGGGTTAATGCAATTCATTATGGTGGCTTCATGAGCATATTTATAATTCACTGTGAAAAATTAACACCACAGCATGAGGCTCTACTGCCTTCAAACTTGATAAGAAAATACCTAAACAAATAAATGAAAATAGAAATAAATGCATGGAAGAGCCAAGTGATACATACAAATAGTCCCGGTTCTTGTAATTAAATACTACTGGAAGATAGTCCTTGGTTTATTGAATTTGGTTTCCAAGCACAGCAACTTTGTACCCTTTGCATATAAGAAAGTGGTTTTGCTTCTGTTCTGAACAGCCAAGACTGGTGTTTTAGGAGGGTACAGCAAACTGTGCTTACTTTGCTACATGTTATTTATTCACAAATAAATGCTTCCATCAGCTGTGTTAGTGCTGAGCACAATAAACATTACAGGGGGTAATTAAGTGGTTACAGCTGTAACCAAGATATGTTGGTTTTTTTGCAAGGGAAGTAATATTGTACCATATCAAAAGGGCAGATCTGCAATGGAATGTTAAATTAAGGCCCCTGATTTTAATTCATGTTTAGCTAGGAAAAATGGTTTCAGAAAAATGCAGGGGCATCCATTTTTTTATTTTCAAATTCATAATCAATTTTATATTAATCCTATCCAACTAAAAATTGCCCCCCCCCCCCCCCCCCCCCCCATTTGTTTTGTTTATTGCCAGAATACAGTAGTTGCCATATTTTCCTAAAAGGCCTTTTCACAGCTAAATTGAATTGTGCCCCAAATGCGATTTTAATTCCGGAGCAATCTCAGAGTTTCCAAGGAATTTTGTAAGGTGCATAGGTGGTATTTCTGTTAGATGTAATATTATATGATTGTATGGTTCCTTTATAGTTCTGATTATTTTTCAAACTGTTTTATTTGTGACATACAAGCAATAATTCTGCGATAATATTCTCTGTACAACTTTTTAAGGAGTTCTTCTCATGCTGTTACAACTGTCTATGGCTTAATACGTTTCAAAGCTTTACACCATCATTAGTGTATAGATCAAGCATTCAAGGAATCCCTGATTTTTTTTGTAAGTGACACAACTGTAATGGGATTTAATTAACATGAAGGGTCAGAAGCATCTGATGAGCAATCGGTAGACAGAGGAGTAATTAGAAGAATGTTTTGTTTTTACTCTTGCATGTCTTTGAAGTGTTCAGTGGAGGACATAATTTAAATGGCCCCCCTTATACAGTAAGTATCATTTAAAAGTCTCTTATATATTTTTTTTTTATTCTGTGATAGCAACTGTGGTAGAAATAATTAGCACAATCAGAGTGTTCCTATCTGCACAGCTCATTGATCTTCCTTTTCGGATTTTTATTTTTAAAAGATTCTTGTGGCCTGCGACCCATCAGCATCTCCAAGAGGTCTGTCTTTCTTATCACATTTTAGCACTCGGATGACAAACAGCTCTCCGCCTTCCAACCAAATTAAATTCTCAGAGGGATAGCATCCTTTCAGAGTGCTAATGGCTACCAAAAAAAAATGGCTGTTTTCATTTTAATTATGTGTTTTACTCAAGGGCCCTTTATTTCTGTCTCCCTATAATTGACACGCACTGCCAGTAAATGGGTATGTTTTCGTGCCCTCGGTTTTACGGTGACCTATAAAGAGGAAGTTGTGTAGAAGCCTTGACGTGAGAGACTGCTTGTCTGGGTAAACAATCCCCCAGAGTGATATGTTACACTTTGGTTTTGTTTCTGTTCTAATACATGGCGTGCAGCCCATTTACTACTTTGCCTCGTTTTTTGCTATAAAGCAGGTTTATGTGCTTTGAAATACAGCTCAAGAGGCTTGGCAAGGCTGGCCAGTTGGAAGCTGCACCGAGGAAGATGCGTAAGCACGTAAATCGCAGCTTTGATGGGTTTCTGAGTTCCCCGAGTGTTAGACATTGTTCCAGACATCTGGGCGAAGATGTTTTGGATCACATCCTTTTTGTCTTTTGTAAACTGTGTCTGGAAAATGACACCTGCTGAGCTGCTGCTGTCTCTTTGGTGTCTGATGGAAGATACTGTATTTTGAAGTTTCTTTTTTTATGCCAAGATGTATCTCGGGGAGACCAGAAACGTAGTAAAGCCTGGCCAGTCTCTCTAAACTCTGGTGTGTTAACCTTTGCTTTATCAGCATGACGTGTGTTGATTGTTTGGTCAGGGATTATTATAAGCATCGTTATTTAAGTACGCACGGCTACTATAACGTATATTGCCTTATTGTTCAGTTCCCCAGTAGAATAGTACATGTCAACCTTTCTGGTGTACAGTCATCCCACTATATAATGGAAATCTACAGGAAGTGGAATGAAGTAACCCTAATGTAAGTGATTTATATTTGAATGTATTATATGTTCTTAAAAACTAAGACGGGAGGCCAATATGGTAGCTTCCCCCACGGAGCGCTCGTGATGGGCCGGTGGCAGGGTTAGATGCTGCCTCTGGGAGACGAAGGAAAAGCTAGGAAGTGTGCTGAGCTGCCAGCCGTGGAACAGACTGCTCTTTGAGATTGGGCATTGGTAGCCATAGCTCATAGGGGACTTGAGATTGGGCATTGGCAGCCATTGCTCATAGGGGAACTTGTAATTCAGCTACTAGTTTAAGCCGCCATTCCAAATACAAGTTGAAACAAGGGTTTCTAGATGAGACGGATGGCTAAGAAAGAAATACAATCCCCTGTCTTCTATTTCCCATTTTACAGTAGCTAGCATGTACACGTGTCTTAGAATTGTAAAACAGAAGTATGTAATGCCACCAACTTTAAAAAAAAATCTTGTATACTTGTACAGGTATTTCACTTAACTAGTAACCTCACAACACATTATTTACATTTTCCATAGTGGCGTCGGCTCTCTTTTCTGATGTATCCTTCAGTTTGTGTTAGAAATGAATGTAACAAGGCTGCACACTCATTCTGAAAATGATTGTGAGTATAATGTGTTGATGTGAAATACAGTATGCATGCAACTTGCATTTAAGTCAAGAAACATTAGACCTATACAATACAAGCGCTACAATTTGATTGCCTTTTCATTCTCACCTGTTTGTATGGAAATGGATGTACTAAGAAAACTTTCTTTTTTTACACAGATGGACAACATTTCAGTAGGGGTTACATATAATGGGGGATGCTTTAAAAACAGCAGTTTGTAGTTGTGTAACCCTTGTAATATATATATACATATATATATATATATATTTTGCAGCTCAAGCCTGGTCAGAAAAACTGCAAGGACAGTGACAGTGAAAGTGCCAGTGGAGACTCGAAAAAATCACTCCGGGGCAGTCCTCACGAGAGGCTTAGTGACGTAAGTATTGTATATAAAATTACCATATAGGAACAATTCAAGTGCGTGAGGTTACTTGAATACTGCTTGCTTTGTACACCCTGTAAAAAGCTCAGTTTATTGCTCGATTTATGAAAAAATATAAACTTTTGCACTTCACTTGCTAAGAGAAAGTGCACAGCATTTCTAGTGGAGTCTTGATGCTGTCATGAAAAACTAGTTGCAGTACAATACTGTCGAATGTTTTGGGTGTTTCTGACGTCTCACCACGCAGGGCTGTCTTTTACATGACTGCAGTTATCCCATTATAAAACAAAAGCATTTTGTTGTTAAAATCTGTTCTATTCCTAACCTAAAAGCAAAACTAATGTAATCAGCAGCACAGATTGCTACAGTTACTCTCGAATGTTGGAGAACCAAGGCATTTTTATCATATGCTGTTCCTCTAGGCCAGTACTGCAGACTAGAAGACTTAAATTAAGACATTTCCAATTTGCTGTAAGTTTATTTTAACCCAGTTAGAATACAGACTCCCAGAGCCGACTAGGCTGAATCAGTGCAGCCTCAGTACTCTTATCAGCCAAAGACTTCTCTGACACAGAACTGATTGTACTGAATCAGACTGCTGAATTAGTGCAGCCCCGGTTCACATATAAACACAGCCATGGGCTCAGGCTACCTTTTATTGTTACAGTTAAGTATCTACAGAGCGATGTGGTGAATTGTTGTCTGGATTTGGACCAAGAGAGCATTAAACCAGTGCATTAATTCCCTGTGCCACAGAGACAGCAGAAAGACCATTTTTATTAACTTTCAATTAGCCTCCCTGTGACGAGCTCGTTATGAAGAGACGCTTACCATTAAAAGCACCCTGTCAGCCACTTTCCATTCGGACAGTCGTTTTACTCAGATAATTAACAAACAGAGGGGCTCCGCTGGAACGAAAGCTAGCCATTTAGTGAAATGCGATTTATATTTGTTAAAATGCAAACAATAACATGCAGTTGCTTATTCTGGTTTGTTCAAGGCAGTTCGTGAAGAATATTTTCAAGGTCAAATAAACTAGGAAACCTGCTTATGAGAGAATACTTTACACTGGCCTTTTAAAATTTAAAAAAAAAAAAAAAAAAAAAAAAAAACAATGGTAGCAGATAATTGATTCAAATGCAATGTGATAGGAATAAAACATATTCTATCTGTATAAATGTGAATCGGCAGCTTGACAACCAGGTTCAAGGGCTGGCCAATTGCTAATGCAACAAGTTGACCTTCCAAATCGCATAGGTGTGGACAGGGTTTAATAAGGTTTACAGAAACGCTGGACTGAGTAGATGGCTGCATTTATATTTAACACGCACAGGGCTAAATTCTCAAAGCTCCAATTTGTCAATAGCACCATTTTTACAGAAGGGAGAAACGTTACCCAATAAAGTTCTCAAACAAGAAATACATTTTAATTGAGGCGATTGAATGAAGTAGTAAGTCTTGTCTTATTAGTTTTGGGCATTTAGTTGGTGTTTGTTCTATTCTGAAAAGCATTGCGCTAATGGCGATTTGGAGTAAATAGCTTTGAGAATCCAGCCCATGATTATGTTAAGCACATGTGGGCAAGTTTAGTGGTCTGTCTCATTTGGCAAGGAGGTGTAAATTGAATTTCTGTCTGCCCAAACCTTTCCAATCCAGGTTTAAAGGTATCTGCATATTGAAATACAGGACAGAGGTCTGCATGAACCCAGTGAAGACCCACCTTGCCTACACATTTCGCATTGCACCTGTATGCTTCATCGGCACAGCAGCGGTCACATTTCTCTTGTAATTAAAGCTGTCAGTTGGAGGAAGAGCCAATCGCTGAAAAAACACAGTATAACAAATGAAGCAAAATGATTCAGCGTGTAGCTCTAGGATGCTTCGCCAGGCATGAAATTAAATAAGTAATTTGATGTTGACATCAGAAATTGAAAGGATACCTGCTGCTCTTCATTCCGGCAGACCCACATAGACAATAACCAAGATAAACACGAAACACTGAGTGCCCTCAAAGCTGTGGGCAGTAGCGACGCCAAAGTGACACGACTGCGTCAGCTCCGACCTAGAAAATGTGATTTCCTGTAAGAAAATGAGCAGGAAAATAAAAGCCTTTTCATTAGATAATATGAGGCTGCAGGGGGGTGTGATGTCACGTTTTTGCAACAAGTAAATTCAAGCCTGACGAGTCACTGGTTGAAGACTCACATGCAGTACTACGGATAGGAGGAAATGTGGTGACAACCAAAAAATACAAATAATAATAATGATGATGATGATGATGATGTACATAGGACAGCAGGATGGCAGTCCTTATCCAAGAATGGGAGTAAGACTCCCATAGCAGTCTGATCCACTCCTGATTTCACTGTGGCTAATCAAGCTTGTAGTAAAACCTGGAATGGGTGAAACTGCTATGCAATATTATTTCCATCCCTGTTATCACTTAGAAATACATACTGAACCACTGCTTTTGAACTAGGTACCATTTGTGACTTAGGCTAAAGTCCAGACCAAGTCTAATACACAGCTGTGCACTAGAACCCCTTACTATGGTAGGTTCTCTCAGTAGATCAGCAGGTATCCCATGCTTTACCCATTGTTATACCATCATTCCACTGATTTATTACACTTTGCTATACCTTTACTTTGGCTGATCTAACTTGCATTACATAGGTCAACGACAGGCAACTAGAACTGAAATGTGGCTCCTGAATGCATAGCCACCTTAACACAGACTTAATTAAAACAACATATCTGAGCATCACAAAAAGCTAGTGAAAAGAGCAGTTTGTTTCTCTCTGTACGATGTGTGTCACATGCCAGGGTGCAGGAGACTCTTGTGAACTCCGTCCAATCATGGGAAGAAATATTTACACAATGCTATAACTCTTTAACAAGGACCTGCCTTGTGTGTATGAGTGGAAACATCCTCCAGCCAAGTGCTGCTTAGCAGTCTGACAGGATAAACAGACCTGCAGACTGCTAGGATGTGGGGTAATGAGCAAGCCAGGTCAATCGGTACACATTCACAGACTGCTAATGATGTTTGCAAACTGTCCTTTGACACTTTACCAGAGGAGCAGATAGCTCTCATTTGTATCGTTCCTTGCACGTCTAGAAGCCAGAAAGGGCACACGTTACCTACGCACTCTTCTATATATATATTTTTTTCTTGACTGCTAATTAAGTTTACAAACTGTTTCATTTTCTAAGCCTCTCTTGTTCTAGTTCTGCCTAATGAGGAATAAATCGGCAGGCAGTTACACCTTTTGGGCTTGTTTGAAGTCTGCTTTTTACTCTCCCTCGTATGCACCTCTGTGACCACAAAGCTGGGGTAACAGGAGGCCTGGACCCTGAATGTCAGCTTGTCAGGATAGCTGGGATGAATCATTTGTGTTTAGTCTCCGCAGCAGGGTGAAATGCCATCATTACCCAGCTGCCTGTCAAATAAATTGGCAATTATAGGCTGGGAATTCAGTAAATAGAACGTTATCTTTGCAAACTGATGAGAGACGCGCGCACAGTGCAAGTGTTTGGCAAAGGGAGAGGCCCACCGGTGCGCCAGTACAGCGATGAAAAGCATTAGAGGGCTGATAATGAACTCACCGAGATGGAAAAATAATAAATACGATCACTAATTTTCTGTCTCCCTTGTGTTTTCTTGCAGAGCTCCGCTCCTTCCGGGTTGTGTACAGGCTACTTTGTAAGTATGCTAAACATGTAACTGCCTATTAGTCTTACAACTAGGGATATCTATCAGGGATATCAGACAAGTCCTTTATTAAGGGTTATACAGGGACATGGATCTCCCAGAATAAAATGCATACCAATAGTGGTGTTGCACACACACTAACTGTAGAAGAACGAATGCATGATGTATTGAAAACTGTATTCTATTAATAGTGCACGGCTTTCCAATTCCAGCTGGATATGTACTTTATATTAACATTCACCTAGGGAGTATATAACAGGGAATACTTCATTTGCTGTTGCATTGCTTTACATTGGTACTATATACTATAGTTATGATTGGAATGCACAGTTCCACAACAGGGTTTTTTCCCAGATTAATTACACAGTTTTGTATCTGAATAAACTGAGGCTGGTTGAATCTAAAACCGGGACCGGAATGGCACACAGTAAACGAAGCTGGCCAAAGCCAAAAGCCTAGCAGCTGTACAATTAAAAAATAATACGACAGTATCTTGTTTCAAAAGCATACCAGTGCCACACCGCAGTGTTTGTGTCAGGAGAACTGATATCATGTTCACTTTCCAAATGACTGTGGAACAAACGTTTGCATGAAATCACTGCGCTCTGAACTTTAGGATGGCTACCATACATTCTTATCCCACTTGGGTTTGGCATCTGTTGACTGATATGTCATTAAGTAAACAAAATAACTCTCTATGGGTTTTAAATTTCTAGCTCATTATATGTGTTACATTCATTCTTCATGGTGTAATGCTAGTTATAATCTGGAATAGCATATAAATGCTCTCTGTGGCTTTATTGTCAAATGTGCTTACTTAAAACACCATTATATTATTAACTTACATGTACAAAATAAATGCCAGATGTTTTTGGTGGTATTTTTGTAATAAAACACAAGTCTTTAATCTAACCACTAAACATACTCTTTAAATAGAAATCAAAAAGCCATTATATGTTGCTAAAGACAGTGAGTCATACAGTAAAATGACATTAATATAGAATATATAAACTCACGACTAAAGAAGTCTTAAAGAGTAGTCAGCTGTGTACTAAGATGGATTCATCTACTTTGAGCAAAAATGCATTTTAACGGTCAAAAAAGTTTACAGAAACATTTTTAAAAGGTTATAATTATCATGTATCTCAGACATCCACATTTTAAAAGTTCAGTTTTCCTGTGTACCCCAGAAGTGGCCAATTTTCTCTGAATTCTGAAGGTAATTGGGTAGTTTTTTATTTTTATTTTGCATTTTAAAGTTGCCCTTGTTAGCATGTACCATATGAATATGAAATGAAGAAACTTACACCTATTATTAGCTAATTATCACTATTCCTCTTCTGGGGGGGAGCTAGCTTCCCTTTATCAGTTAGTGTCTGAGTTGTTGTAAGATTGAATGCAAGAATAACACTGTCTGAAACAAAATTTGAGTGATATAGATTGTGCAGCTATTTAATGGTAACAGCCCTAATCACAAATGCTTTCCCTTGACCTTTTAGATCTAGCGCTAGATCTGCCTGTAAGATAACCTTTTAGAGGCATTTTGTTCCAAGCAATTTTCCATGTGTAATCAACTATAGGCTCATTACTGATGCTATAGGGGCCCATTGGGATAAATCTGGTCTAAAAGGCTATGAGTGACTGACCCAACATAAATCTCAAGCTTTAAGGCAGTAGGGCCTCTGTGTGAAGTGCAGTGTCCTGCTGCTTTAAGGTTTCAGTGTAATCAGACCAGGCCTTGTTTTTCAGTTCTGATATCCAGATCATTAGCTTGGAGTGTGGAGATAGCGGCAACATTGGCAAAAGCTGAGTGGAAATCTTCAATAGTGTGAGTCATTCAGAGTCGGGTTGTGCTTTGCTTTGTGACATCTGGTTATCCAAACTCTGCTGTTTCCTGTTATCGCAGGATAACCCAATTTGAAATCCCAATAATGGTGGTTGGCAGAGTCTTGACAGCTTCATATCATTTGTAAAATGATTATGTACTTATTACTTTGAAATCTGTTGTAAGTGCTCTGTTTGAATAGAGGCGCGCTTAAGGGTAAACTATACATACTTTGTGTTTTTTATCACATCTGTGCCATCTGAAGATGATGACCTGCGAAAAGGTTCAGTTGTGTTACAGAAAATTGAGTGCCGTGCCTATTATATTACATCTTCTTTGTCAGAAGAGAAAATTGTTTGGCAAAATGAGAGACAAACAGATGAAATGCTGCTCTCTACCCTCGTAGTTATAATCGTATGCACAGAACAGGCTGCCGCGGTAGCATCTAGGACGTTTACCTCCTACTGCTTTTCAATTCAGACCTTTGATGAGCATATTCCCACTACTTCTTTTAAACTGGATGTCCGACTGCCTTCCCTGACTAAAGTAAGGGCTTTAAAACAGATCCTGACAATTTGTGACACAGCAGTCTATCTAAATCGCTGTTTTCCGGTATCGTCTTGTCACCGCCTGACAAGTAAGTGTCCATCAGAGAAACTTCTTCAGCACCGTGGAACATCTTTAAAGGCACCAGACAAAGCGTTAACCAGAAAGTTTTATTATGCTTTTTGATGGAACTAATCATGGAAAATGTAATCTCATTACAAATAGCACAATGCAGTGATGCTTGGAGCTGTGCAAGCTTAGTTTTGAATTTTAATGGCTGGTTGCATTCTGCTTTAAGATTTGATTGTGTTCAATGAATCAAAAATGGCCTGTAATTTTACATTTGTTTAGGGCTGGATAAAATAGGGATTTTTTCCCCCCAGTGCATCATACAATCCTTTCTTCAGATCAGCTAAATATGTAACCAGTGATGCAAACTAGTATATGGTTTTCATGGCTGTCCTATAGTATGAAAGGGGATTGTACAACTAAAAGTACCGTCATTAGCTTTGTGATTATTTGATAACAACTGAGCTCAAGCTTATCAATTACTAATCTACACAGATCAACAATGATCATTGCAAATTGCTGTTAAAGAACACAACGCACGGTAGTTGCATGCAGGGACGCATATGGTCTGCTAATGCTGCGGTTTCTTTACTGGGATTCTGCACTGCGTTGGATGTTTGGCGGAAGTTAATATTAGGATTTGTGGAGCCTGGTGAATCTTAAAAAGCGAGGTCAGCTTTTGATTGGATGCGAGGAGGCAGCAAGTGTGGAGGTTGCCATAGCGATCGGAGAGCAGGTGGGAACAAGTTATTTCAAGGCAGAAAGATCATTTTGTTGCTGCGTGTGGGGACTGTTACCCAGTGGGAAGTTACTCCCTCCCTGCATGCCCTCCTAGCAGGAGCATGTCCTTCAATCACAATGGCTCGGCAGGGATGCACTTACCCCCTGGCTGTGCGCTGGAGAAAATGCAATCCAAACACCAGGATTCCCTGCGCCCTGTGTGTGGGCAGTATCTCCATTTCTTTTGCCAACAAACAATCAGAATCTCCTCTGCTGCTAACAGTTGACAAATAGGACCTCGTTTTGTATACACATACCCAAAATGATGTATGCCATGCCTCAACGCTTAAATTAAACGGAAAAAGGCTTACAAGCTGGGTCTAATATGGCAGCGCTAAATAGCACCAAAAGAGGGGTTTGGAAAGCCCTCAACTGTCACCCCTGATTGTAGCAGGCTTGTATTCTGTTGTGTTTTCTGTAACGTCTGACTCCAGCAGAGCGCTGTAAGAACGCGAGCACACCAGCGTGTTGACCTTTTGCTTCAGTGGGCTGTGCCGTTTGATCCTGTGTTGACAGTCAGGGTTTGATCCAACTGGAGGTGCAACCAGGTGGATTGTGCCTGGCAGGAGAGCTGCACTTGCTTAGTGACGGGGTTAGTCAGTGCCCCCCAGGCGTTAACCCAACAAATAATGCAGCTGTTGCACTTCTGTACAGCAGTTGGCTGTTGATCAGGGGCAGGCACTGTTGATGTTTCAGAAAGGGAAATGCAAGTTTGTTTTTTGTTTCACTATGTTTTTTCCACTGTAGTGTTTCCTCACATATCTAAAGTTGAGAGATTCACAATGGGCTGTTGTTGGAGGGATGCGATTAGGGGTTCAATTTACACAGTTTCAATTTAATATCAAAAAAGTGACAACTCACAGAAGGACAAAGATACAGACAGGAATCTCTTGTGCTAAAGAATGTCCAAGGCAAGTTCCATAACAATTGGATAAGCGGTTGTCGCAATTGTAAAGTGTGGCATTTTTCTGAGAATAATACACCTTAGTGTCAAGAAAAAAGAAACAGGAAGGAATATTTACATCATTGTTCTGAGTAGATTCTTGATCCTCTGGAAATGTTGTCTTTACTTTTAATAATAGGGCACATGCAACAGTAGCTATAAATATTTCAATATTAAATTGTAAGGTCCATTACCCAGCCTCCATGCAATGCATACAAATAGAACTATGTTGTAATATGTGTTGTCTATATACAAATAAGTCATTAATTCTAATGACCGCATACCTGCAAGTGATTCTTCATTTTAGCATAACATCAAAGAAATGAGCTGAAGTTTGTGAATGTATGTGATGACAATGCACAGTGTGGAACAGCCAACAGATTTAGTAGAATATTAGACTTCACACAACACTGAAAAAAGTGTTTGTTTGTTTTTGTTTTTTTGATTGAGAAGTTGATTCGATATTCCGTTTTGAAATTCATAGAAGGGATACACTTCTAGAATTGTGGGGGGGATTGTTAAGGAAAGGGTATATGCTTACTATAATTCTATGAAAAATTATTTGACACTGTGCAATATCCATAAAGAAGACCCTAAAACCAGCTGCTTAAAGGGCTGCTTATGATTTGCGGCATGTGCATTGCACAGAGTTATTAGGTTAGGTAGGGGGTGTTGCATCACTTACGTTTCATCGCTCACTGCAATTTTTCTAAACCACAAGGCAACATCCAAAAAACATGGCTCGGAATTAGAGTTTCGGAAGATTATGATGTAGACATTATTTCCCTCAGGCCATGGGCTTTAGTCAAATTCAGAAGGAGAATGAAATTGCCAGCAGTGAAAAGCAGACAGAAAGGTATGAGTTCATGAGCAGAGAAATAACATTTTCATTTGTTCTGTCCCCATGGGAAAAATTCAGCATTCCGGTAAATGGAGACAGTTATAAGAAATGAATTTTTGTCAGTGGGGATGTGATTTTAAGGCTTACTTATCCATTGGCAATTCAAACCCCAGGAATCTGAGAAATTGGCCCAGAATGTAATCTTTATGGCATAGTATTTTTGCAGCATTATTTCTAAGGGGCTGTGTCAATTTTGCTTACCTTGTTTAGTTTAAGAATTTTTTTTTTTTATTTAAATTTTTTCTGTAATCTGTTTGTATTATTAAGTCCTCCAAGAAGGTAAAGGGTAAGGCTGAGAATCTCCTTGTAAGCGTATTCTGTATTTGGACACAAGTTTCTATTTTTTTTTTCTTTCTAATAACAATGTATTTTTTGGTTATTTTGGAATATTCAGTAAAGCTTCAGTGTTTCTTCTTTCTCACGGTGTGAATTGCAGCTCACACTGTTTTGCAAAGTGTGCTAAATCACACGGTGCATGGGGAAATAATGAATCCATAAAGCAATATTGCCTCACAATGTTTAAGCTCTTTAAAATAAAAGTAATTTGTTTCTTGCGTTTTATGCATTTGCAATACATTTACATGATGTCTTATTTTATATTGCCTTCTCCCTTATGTATTAATGTTCCCTGGGCTCTTTTTTATTACATTATAAAAGGTCACCTTTCATCTTATTTCAACAGTCTTCTAATTAAGACCCCAAATGCTGCTTATACTCTGAGATCATATGGTAGAAATAAAATACCTGCTACTTCAATTTAATATGACAAGGTGCATAAGTGTCTGAGCTGGAATCCTCTCCCCCTTGTTTTTTAAAACAGCTACAAACTGTAATGAGTTGGCATCTCAGACCATTGAATTGAATGGAAAAACAAGGGCTGGACGCAAACCATGCGGTTCAGTGACAGGCTTTCTTACCATCCAACTAAGGAGCAAGCTCTGTGGTCGAGATTTATGCGTGATGCTAGTGTCAGTATTATTAACTCGTCAGCTGCTAGGAGGAGATTCATTTCACACACACACCCCCACCCCCATGCTTAATCAAAGCTCGTTTTCGAGTGTCGACAAGATTTCAACGTTGTGCTCGTAACCACGACTACTCGCTGTCCCCCAGGATTCAGACTTCAGAGAATCACGTGACTCACAAGCCGTCATGCATACTATAGCTGTAATGCAAAGAGCATGGATATTTAATTACCTGGTTCAGCCACAGGGGTCAGGATTCTTCCCATAGGGCGCTGCTGTAATGACTTGGCATCTCGGCTCATTGAATTAAATGGAAAGGTGAGGGCTGGGCACAAACTGCCAACCTGGTTCGAGAATGAACGTTTTACCGTTGAACTAAAGAGCAAGCTGTGCACAGATCGTAGGCTGATGTCTGATTTATTAACTCAGCAGCTGCTAGGAGGAGAGCCATTACAAACCCTGCCCATCTTTAAAACAGTCAAAATGCAGCCTATTTTCAGAATGAACTTTAGTCATTTGATGTTATAGTAAATGTCCTGTTAATGCTGGGTTTTTCAGGATGCTTTAGGAATAATATAATCCACTTGCATCAACAGTGCTTATATTATTTCCCAAATAAACAAGCAGCTATAAGCTCAATAAATCATTTCAATTTTTAACCTCTTCCAGTCCCTGTTTGTTGTCTGTGTTGTTCCTTTGGAGTGTAATTATCTTGGGAAATTGCCGCTTCCCAGGCACTGATTCACAGTAAGTGATATTATTACATTTAGCTTTATTATTGTCTAAGCTGTAATGCAATGATCATGAAGCAGAGAGAATGTAGTTGAGTAATACATAGCAATTGATTAGTGTGAGTCAGTTTATCAGATTGGGCTTGTTTCCTTATTTAGAGCAACTAGAATGAACATTTTCCCTGCTCTTCGTGTCCACAATGGAATGTGTTTAGACCTTTTCATTAAAAACATGCAATGTTTTTTTAATGGTACACTTGACAATGCGATATTAATCATGATGCATCTCATGATAATAAATGATCAATAATATGACTATTTTGATAAAAGGCAGATCCTACATTTTGTGAGATGTGTCAGACTCTTCTAGTTCTTTGTCTGTGTAACAAGTGGATCCAGGCTGTAAATTTAGCAGTAATGTAATACTCAGTTCCTGGAACAATTGCATACTGTATAATATAATGATAAATGCACAGAAATGCCAGATCCGACAGTAAAACTAGCGTCTGATTCAATTGGTTTTAACCCTTCATAAGGTGTTATTAGACTGATAAAACTGGTCACTGTTTTATTTTGTAAGCCATCTCTCTAATAGCCTTACATGAGCACTGTGCTGTAGCCCAGCATCAGATTGCGTGAATGTGAAAAGTAATGTACTGTAGCTTGTTATGTATGCAGAGTGGCAGTAGTGAAAAGTGGTCCAAGGACATTAAATCAATAAATGTTCTTGCAGTTCAGCAAATTATATCCCAAAGCTGTTTTATCTCAGTCTTATCCTTTGGCATGTGGAGGTCTTTCCAAATTGTGCCCCTAGTTTGATGGTTGTTGCTGTTGTTTTTTGTATTCTTCCGTTGATTTGGGGAGACAAATCATATCTTTCGGTTTATTGCGTGTAAATAAAAGAGGACCAAAGATTATTCTTGTGTACTCTAAGTTATTTGGCAGCAGCCTTGTATCAAGTGGGTACAATGTGCTGAACCAGATAGCTTCCATAATATATATCAAACAACTGTTTTTTTCATTGCCGTTAGCAGTGATGTAGGGACTGGGGGTACTTCAGCTCATGGGTACTGTATTTGCCAAAATCAATACCAGGGAAAATTCTGTTGTTGTATTACTCCTCTGTTACAGAAGTGGATTTAGAGTATTCATCAAACATAAATTGTCTGCACTATTCTCCCTCGTTGTTGGGAGGCATAATTAAAATTGTTTTGTAGTCAGTGTTAATGATTTAACGATGTGGAGTTGTATGGAACTGATGCCAACAGAGATGATTAAAGATATTAGTTTAATTTATAAAAAACAAGCAAGTAGGCAACTTAAAAAAAAAAAATGTATATACTTTTAAAATTTAATTGTTGTCCACCTTTTTTTTGGGGGGGGCATTTAAAGCCGCTTCAGGTATTGAGAATGAACACTTTTTGCTTCATAAAGTCAAATGAAACCTGCTGAATAACGTTATTCACATTTAATTATGTACTGTATTTATGTTCTTTCATTTGAATTTGCGCTTACTTATACTGATTTTATTGTATTTTATAACTGCTCTTATCTGTAATGTGACTCTTTGTAACTCCTGTAAGTCGCCCTGGATAAGGGCGTCTACTAAGAAATATACAATAGCAATAATAAAAAAGGAAAGAGATCAGCTTGAACAAGCAGCCCCTGAGAAGTTTCCAGTCCTGTGACCACGGTTTTCACTGCGAGCAAAAGGCATGGCAGAGTGAGAAGGGAATTGCTGTCGTCTTTATAACCCTTCCGTTGCACCATGGCATCGACATCTTGTCCTGGTGTGCAATCATAGAAAAAAAAAAAAAAAGGAAAAGATTTTTATAGATTTTTTTTTTTTTTTGTAACACAGCAGAAGCCAGTTGCTGCACAGTTACCTAACCTAAGGTACATAACTTAATTAAAGGTTGCTATGATCTCCAGTGTGCTTTATATACCCACGCTGGGGAGGAACAAACACACAGCAAGGGCCCTCCACAGTTCTCATAGTACCGCAGTGTAACTGATGGGCAGTGCAGTTTGGCATGGACCGCCCTGTCTGGGATTTGCACAGCTTAACCTCTTGCTGGCCTCTGCGTTGAGGATCAGAAAGGTCAGCAAGAGTGGAATTAGCTGGGATAAGGAGAACATCTCATTCAAAACCTCATCCAATTATGGTCTTATTTCCTACTGACTAAGATCAATGTATTAAGCCATTCAGACATGCTCTAAGCCTCAGAGAAAATTGTTGTTGTTACAAAAGCTACCAGGGGAGACTGCTGCCCCTAATGACTGCATGTAAACTATACTGTGCACACCAGGAATATTGTTTGTTGCACAGATTTTAAGATCGGACACAGACAGTACTGTGGAAAAAAATGTATTTGATTAATTAATAGTTTTACGTGACTAAAATGGTTCTGCAGCGACAACAGACACGGTTTTATAGTGTACGGAAATTGGGTTCCACTCCTGAGCGCTGAGAAACAACAGGAAACTCCTCTTTCTTCGAGAGTTCAGCATGGTTTAAGCAGTTTACGCAAGTCACAGTGTAATCTTGTACTCGGTGCACTGTGCTATGCGACCTGTCTTGCTCTGAAAAGCGATCTTTGAAAATACTGTGTCTCAATTAAACGAAGTGACGTCCCAATTAAACAACATAAATAACACTGGGAAGAGCCGCCTCCCAGAGTTGTATCCCATTTAAGCAGATATCCCGATTTATCAGTATCCCGATTAGGCGGTGCCGACTGTAATGTAATATTTACACAAGGCTTCAAGTGCGGTGTAAGTGCGATTTTTTTTTTTTTATTGAGGCGTAGTTACTTTGAGATACAGGAAATGCACCACTCCTGAGATGAAGGGGTTAACAATTTAGTGCAGGATTGTAGATTCAGCAAATGAAAGCACTGGGGTTTGTAAATTTTGTTCGTTTGTACATTGACGTACTGTACTACTGCTGCATGGAGAGAGAAATTGAATGCGGCCGCATTTCTAATCACTATCCTTCGAAAGAGTTAATGAGTAAGCAGGCAGCTGCAGCTTTAAGAAGTGCTGGCAGTAGGGGGTGGTGAAGCCGCAGCAGTGGGAGTTTGACTGGCCCTGCTGTGGGGTGGGCATGGTCTCCTCAGTGCTGACTAGATTAGGTTTTTCGGGGCAGAGCGGCAGTCTGTTTGGAAAAATATCACAGCCCATTAGTTAGAAGCAATGAAATGGAGACAACTTCAGGGACTCCATTAAGCATGCTGTGTTTAGGCAGACAGCGCCTCTCGGCATGGTGTGCAAGGCATTGTGCACAGAGAAATAATTGGACTGGGGAAATCAACTGGGCTTCAACGGCACTGATGGGGGTTTCAGACAGAAAATGAGAACAGTGCTTTTTTTGTTAGAATATTGGCTGTTTGATATACAGGAATCATGATGGTTTCAGGAATGAATTAATGTTTTAGTGACTTGTATTGCCTTTATTAATGTCTTCATAAGAACAACCTATGGATTTCAGAATGCCTGTACACTATTAAGGGCTGAATCTCATTTAAAGACTGAAATACCCTGATGCAAAAAAAGTACTAAAAAGTATTTTACCCTTTACCTTAGCTAAGATCAGTGTAGAATTACGACTTAAAATCACCCAGTTACAGGGGAGACAGATATACAGTAACCCAGGGGATGTGAGAAAGGCAGGCAGGTGCATTTACTCAGGAATAAAACTTGAATTTTTACAGACTGGAGAAAGCTTTTTGAATTAAAAAAAAAAAAGTATATATTACTCAGTGTTAGTGCCTTTAAGACATGCATTGGTAATTCTCAAAGCAAAATCAGGGACACATCTGAGTAAGAATTGCCTCAATTATCAAATTAAGTGGATGGCTTTCCTGTAGAAATGGCGTTAGTCTCCCAAAGCCCCTGTCTCTAAGGTACTGTAGTCATTAATCCACTGTACTGTTGAATCCCACAGAGGCCAGATGGAAGCTTGCAGCTGTGGTCACCTAAATTAACAATTGTTAGTCTACAGTAAATATAATGGTAGAAACGCTTTCCATATATTCCATATAACAATATATATATATATATATATATATATATATATATATATATATATATATATATATATATATATATATATATATCTTTCTGAAGCATAAAAATCTTTTTTTGGCTTTAATTCCTCAACATACCAATTTAAAGCCCATGAAATAAATTGATGCAGTCAATTGCTGCGTAGAAAATCCATCTCCTTCAATCGCTGGCTAAATCCTTCGAGTGGTGAAATATTTGATATGTTTTCAAATACTGTCAACGAGCCTTTGCTGGTCAGGTACCGCTGTAGGGTTTCGGAGAATTCAGAACGAGAAACGATGAAATGGAAAGCTTTTTTTTTTTTTTTTCTGTGAAGTCAGTGATGGGTAGCCTTTCACTGTCTTTTATAAAAGGAAATTGCATTCTCCAGTGGATTTAGGATGACATTTCCGGGCTCCCTAGGAAGCTCTTAGCTCGACTGCAAATGTTATCTAAATTCAGAGGTGCCCCCTGGATCAACCCTCAGCTGACTGTGGCAAAAAAAAGAGCCTTTGTGAGCTGTTGTCTCTGCTACCTGGAAGAGGGCGAAATGAAATAGGCAGTCACTTGAAACGGCCACGATAACATCTAATCAGCCATCCCGGCGTCCGTTTAGCACACGCTGTAACATTTCAGACGTCTCTCGGCCTGGGCCTCGCAAGGGACGGCGCATGTCATTCCTAGCATTTTTCCCTTTGAACACATCATTTCCCGGCGAATTCAGGATTTATTCCCTAGCTAAACCCGTCTT
Source organism: Polyodon spathula (assembly GCF_017654505.1). NCBI lineage: Eukaryota > Metazoa > Chordata > Actinopteri > Acipenseriformes > Polyodontidae > Polyodon > Polyodon spathula. The sequence continues at coordinate 1,145,537 of NC_054574.1, read as the reverse complement.
GACAGGTTTGTTATCTGTTCACCCGGTCGGCAAGCCCTGGAGAGTTGGAGTGTAGCTGTTAGGAAAGAAGAACTGAGAAGCAGGGCAAGTAAATGTCAAGCAAGCCGCCAAGGATGGATATTGTAGCTGCTGGCTACCTGGGAGAGTATTGTCTATCTTTTCTGTCTGTTTTACAGTCCGTGCTTCATGTAAGATGGCAGTCTCCACTGGACTGTTTAGTATTGATTGAGTCGGTGTTTTGTTTTATCTCTTGTAGGATGCCTTTGCTGTTTAATATACTGTAAATAATTAAAGGAGGGATTTATATTCATATATACAGCTATGGTCAAAAGTGTTGATTTACCTAGCATTTTTGGATTGAGACAAATTAAAAAATAAAAGTATATGTGTGTGTGTGTATATATATATATATATATATATATATATATATATATATATATATATATATATATATATATATATATATATATATATATATATGTATGTATGTATGTATAAAATCAGTTTTTCATTAAGTATATGGACAACTACAAAGTGTTATGTAATGCAATATGTTAACATAACATTATTCCGAGGGTTTCATTCGACTTTATGAAGCAAAATCAGTTAATTATATAGGGTGATGCAAAACTTGTGGAAATAGCTCTACTTATATACACAGTGCCTTTTATATTTTTTATATGGCTTTTATACTTCCCAATATAAAGCTATTGCTGTGTTACATTTTATAACCATCACAATATATTGTATTCGCAGATTAATTGCCAATAAACCATCTAAGTTGAAATAATTCTGTAATTACATCAAGTGCATGCTGTTTGCAGTATTGATCTCACACCCAAACTTCCCAAAGAAGCAAAAAGCAAGACTGGTCTGTTTGGGTTGACTTGCTTTGCTTGTCAAGGAATGAGTTGAAGTGAATGACCTCTTCCCTCAACTTTAAAAATCATTACAATTGTTTCTCATTGTGTGTTTACTGAGGAACCATGCAAAAGCCAACACATGGGAAAGATTTGTTTAAAAATATGCATATTAGCATGGCTGAGCTATTATATTTAATAAGTCTCAGTCTGTTATCATTTGGATATAGAATTAATAACATATGGTTTTTTTTTTACTAATGTGGAAAATGTTGGAATTGCATTCTAAGAAAAATATTTAGAAATATTGCTTTGTGCTGTTCTGTATTGAAGTTACTTAGAATTGCATGCAGGCCAAGTGTGGTGTAATGAATTTCAGTTTTATTTGGGAGGGAAACAGGATCGAGGATGAAAGCAATCATTTTCTTAGAGATCATTTTTTTGAATCAGTTGAATGTACCTTAGTTTGAAAGTGATAAAGGAAACTCTAAAAAATACTGTATGGTTGGACACAATAGATTACATTTGACATCTCATGTATTCTATAAGAGTTAAAATGAGAAACTCTTTTTTTTTAATGTGCGCATCTTCTCTAAAGAGTTACCCTATAAACCATGAAATAGCATGCCTGCATGGTCACAGCGTATGCATCTGATATCTCCCGCTACAGATAATAATTTTCATGGAAGAAATTATTGCTTAGATAAGGTTCTGTCGGCGTACAATTTCGAGCCTGCTTACAGTATTTAAATCTGTTTTAATAAACGGTTGTATTCTGTTTCAAATTCCACTTGTTTTTGTGAAGTACACTCACAGTCGTGCACTTTGCTCCAATGAGGTCAAGCATGCCTCTAATCTTCTAATTCTACACACCTTTTGTTTATGGGCTGGAATTTGGCCTCAAGGCCTGGCTGGACATTGTTTATTCAAGTGCAGTTTGTTTTTCAATGACAGGAATAGCTTTCTTTAGACCAAGTGGACTTCTCTATACCATGGTAGCAAACAGCATGCAGCGTTGGCTATCATTTAATTGAGATCTATTCAATTTCATTTTTAAGTATTTGCTGTCTTAAAAGTGTTCATAAATCCCGGTTGTTTTTAGGAATGCTACGAGATTGGAGGCAGCAGTGTGGCCAGGCACTGCAGGATTCTGCTTATTAAACTGGGGCTCTGCCAGGGGGTTGGGGGTAAAAGCATTTCGTCTGACTATTTTGGGTCAATAATTTCATCGCAAGGCTGTGAGTTTTGTTTGGGCATCGATTGATCCTGTCATTCCTCTGTGCCACCCTTCACTTTATAAATCTGGGAATATTTACTGGAGAGGCAAAGCACAGCAACCCTAAACCTGAAAGGTATTGTTTGCAGTGGCCAGGAGTCTTGTTCAGAAGTGTTTCATGACAGCAAAGCAAGGAGAAGGTCTCAGGGGTGTAACACTTTGCCATTTCTTTTTTAAAACAACACTGTGACATTTTAAGCCCATAAATTACTGCGAGGGAATTGTATTGAGGTTCTTGTTTATGGCTTCAAAGAGTTCAGAGGGTGTTTAGTGGTTGTTTAAATGCTTGGGTGTGTAACATGGTTGGATATTAGTTCAAATTGATTATGCATACCTGAAATCCTCTGTTGGTTAAAAAGGGCCAGTATGAATTTCTAATTCAAATGTTCTAATATATGAACTGAACGCAGATCCTGTTGTATTCATGTGTAACTTAAATGTTTGTATTGCACTTTTAGAACAGAGTGACTGGACGCTGTTGTTTTGATAAGTGATATGGTAGACTTATGTTTTTGACATGTTGTTATTTTACAATCCCTTTTGGGTGTCAAAAGCCATTTTTGGATACAAAAATCCAAGCACATACCGGATGTACTTTGTTCTGTAGGAGAAGACAGATGTTTGGTTGGGAAGGCATGAATGTAAATGTTTAAAATATTAAAGAGCTCCTTTTCAAAGGAGGTTTGGTTTAGGAAGGCATGCTGTGCTGTGCTGTAATTTGTATCCCTGGTCAGTATTTAAAACCAACATTCTTGAAGTGTAATGTGTTCCATTGCTGCTAGGGATGTTATAGGGGAATTCGTATCCTAAAGTAACTTTTACTCTGTATAAGTTGAACTAAAATGATAAAATCTGACTTTAAATATTTGCGTCCTACCAAAAAATAAAAAATAAAAAGCAATGCTGTTGTTTCTTTTTGTCATCCTTTAAAAAAATGTTGGGTTAAAAGCAAATACAATGGAAAACATGAATGTGCTTAATAATATAATATAGGCTCCAAATACGACACAAGGGCATTTAATCGATCAATGGAGCTAAAACTGCTTACAAAGACCACTACACGAATTTCACTGGTAACCTCAACTGAACTCTAACCATGGTCTACAAGTGGGAAAGGGTAGTGCATCAAGCCACTGTGCCACTCAAACTCTGCAGCATGACATTCTGAACAAAATAACAGTATTTCATCTGTTACTGTACAGACTCAGCATCAAAGACTCTGTGACAACATCTCACTAAAGGATACACTGTACCTTTAAACTCCATAATGAATAAACCCCCCCAAAGCGTAACATTTAATTGCATTTTCCTAATCTTTACCACTGTATTTCCAAGCTAGCTCAAAATGCTAAATCTCAGGTTTTCCTAATTAAAGAATCTCAGTTTAATCCACGTTGCATGACAATTCAATTTGTTGATTTGCTTATTTCCCCTCTTCGCTGTTTGCAAAAAAAAAAAAAATCTCGTTGAATGTATTAATTCAACATGATGAATCCTGTATTCAGCCCAGTGGAGTGAATAATTAAAATTAGCTGATAAAACTTTCAGCAGAATTACTTTGCGAAATTGCTGAACAGATGTGTCATTTTAATGAAAATCCACAGACAAGCTCCTTCCCCCACCCCCCTCTGCAGGATGAAAATATTATCCCCACGGCACGTACTGAATTTGGTAGTAAATACACTCTGAGCTATGGCTGGAAGGGAAGGGAAAAAAGCAACTTGTCACACTTAGTAACTTGATTTTTCCCCAGCATGCAGTAACAGCTATCTGCTGTAATTCATAGCACACTATTGTTGCAGCAAGTCCCAGAGAGAACTTATTAAAATGCAATAATCTCCTATTTAAACAGAAACAATAACCATTAAAATTCCTGTGGATCTAAAACTGAGCGTAAGCCCCATCTGGTAAGAATGATTAGAGGCTTGACGTGGGAATTAAATTTGCAACATTCAAAGACTAAATCGGAACAGATCTCGTCACTGAGGAGTCGAGTGAATTATGGTTTTTTGCAGAATCCTGGACATGAACCAAACATGGAATGATAGGCATTCAATGCTAGCCAGGGTTTGACCCTTACAAACGAAGCTGTGTTTAATTTGCTTTGTCCAAAAAAAAAAAAAAAAAAAAAGGTACTTTGCTCGGAGTTGCTTTGCTGCCTCACTTATAATGTTGTATATAATATGCAATGAGTTTCACAGTCCTTGGACTTAATATATCAATTTAATGTCCCTGCTGTTCTGACAGTCACTTATTGGCGCTTGCTTACTGTTTTATATCTGTATTGTGTGACGCTTGTTTATTTCTAATCTTAAATGTAATAAAATCTCAGTGTGCACTCATAGTGAAAAGAGTTCTTAATCTGACCCTACGGTAACAGGAAAGAAGACAGCCAAATGAAACAACTTGTTATAAAATGTTCCTGCATCTCTTTAGGGAATACTTTAATGCATTTGGGGTCAGGGCTTTATAATGTTAATTTAAGAGCCAGACTCTAGCTGTAGGAAACAATCCATCATTTTAAAGAGCAGCACTTCTGTCTGACAAATATATATTTATATATAAGTCTAGGAAGCAACTTTGGCCTCATTGCACCTTGAGAGAAAAGAATTGCCAGCTAATGAAGGTCACAAAAGACATTTTGCAGGACCTGCAGTGTTCTTTTGTGGATTCAGTAGTCAGCTTTCCCTCTACTGTGTTGTGTAGCAATTAACTAACAAGGTCCACAGCTGACTCAGATCAGTGTTCCGTTGATGGTGCACTGTACGGATATACAGGACTCCTCAGCTCAAGGTCATGGGTATGCACCTTGTTTTGCAGTCTGTGTTGATCCTTGAAGAACAGCATGGTGAGTTTTGGGATTTGTATTGGAACACTGGAAGGAATCATACAGGTTGATGTACTTTTGTTTTGCAGACAGTGACCATGTTAAAATGTGCAGCTATCACAGTTCAAGGTTAAGGGCGCTCAGGATGTTAGTGGCTAAGATGTGATTTGTTCGAATTTATTTCTAATGTCATTGGTTTTCAAAGTGCATCTGTATCAGGGCGGAGGCTGGGCATGAACTGGTGGCAAGTGAGTGCCTTAACCACAATGCAAAAGATCCGGGCTCGTCTGCGTTTGTGGTTTTAGAGCTTTTAACCACAGAATCCGTAACGGCAGAGTATCACACAACACTGCCCGTCACACGTAGCACCACATAGTGGCTGAATTGTGTAACTGCGCTCTAAATCTACTACTGTAATGTTCTATAACACATACTGAAAAATATACACCTTGATATTCTACCTGGTTTTTAAAATTATAATGTGTTTTAATATTCTGTTTTTGCAATCTTACAACAAAGTTTAGCATTATGTAAAGCCTGTGCATATTTTCCGACAGTTATTTTAGACTTATAAAGGCCGTGTTAAATCTGTAACACCAGCATGCACAAAGAAAAGGAAAGACACCTCAAAATAAGTAAGGACTGGACTTGACCACCTACTTAAAAAAAGAAAAAAAAACAATCCTGGAAATAGTTTGCAAATACCATTGACCCAGTTTACTGAATATTCCCAGTCCTCCAGGTGCTTTCTTCTGTGTCCTTCTGTACTACGTTAGAAACCTATTCCTGTTGTATTAAGAAAAAATGAATAATGCATTTTATATTATCAAGACATGTGCAGTGGATGCTGACCAGCAGAGGCTGCTGCGTGACTTTACCGTGTGGAGTGGAGACAACACCTAAATTAAAGCAGCTTAGTACTTTCGTGTTATAATAAAGTGCTGGGAAAATACATACCTGCATCCCACAGATAATGAAAGTGGCTTGTATCAAAGTGCATTTCAAAGTCTGATTAAGCAGGGAGATAAGATTAATTTCAAATTATCTGTGTAAATTAGCTTCAATTAAGAAGCAATATATAGTTCTCCAACTTCAAGTCTCTGCAGTATTTTTGCAGAGCCTCATCTATTTTTGGCTTCATCATTTTTACAACTGAGCTTGTAATTATTCTCCCCCCCCCCTTGTCGCTTGTCTTGTCTGTGCAAATTCCATACATTATTCTTGCATTCCCTTTTAATGAAAGCTCAGCATGCTTTTTATCTTTGCCATGTTAATCACGTTGGAAAGGAGAGATGGTGCCTTATCACTTCAAATGACTGCAGATGGGGGATGATGCTGATATTGTGCTTCTGCTGCTAAAACTTAGCAGGTGTAGTGCTAAATATATAAAAAGAGAAACTTACACTGCAGCAGCCTAATCCCCAGACTCTTTGTTACTGATCTTTCAGCAGCACGTAAGCGTGTCCATTTATGGCTCTGAATGTGTAGAGAGGCCTCTTATTCAGTGGTCTCCAGTTAGCACTCCACCACTGAGAGTGCTGATAATGAGCTCTGAGGATAGGAGTAGGGTACGGATCTCTCGCAGTGTTATTGAGAGACCGTTGGGAGGCCAAGATCTCAGTGCATAGGCTGCCTCTGGAGAGGTTGAGATGAGAAACCTCTTGATGGAATGACATTACTTTGATTTGATTATTAATCATAATATTAGGCCATTCTGGAATAACTGTGCAGGCACTGTGGAGGATCTACTCAGGCATTGTGTCTGAGTTATAAGAAAAAAAGAACTAAAAACATCATTTATTTACCTTGCTCTTAACTTGAAACCTAATTCAGATATTCAGATACAGACATGCAGTTGGTTTCTATAAGGACCTACAGCACTCACAGTGCCATGTTCTCTGCTGCAGAATAGATGTGCACCAAACATTATATAGCTCTTTATTATCAGCAAACAAGCAGCATGTTTTTGTATGGAGGAAATGAAAATACTGACTCAAAATGGGTGCTACCTAGTGGAAGGCAAGAATTTGGACCCTAGTATAGGCCTATAGACCTACACGGCTCTGGCAATTTGTCTGGGTAAGTTGTGTAGTGAGCAGATTCTTTGTAATTAACAATATAACTTTGCATAAAAAAAAAAAAGATTAACTTAACTTCTGAACAGAAGAGACACATAAAGAGGTAAGGTAATCCACTTTACGGAGGTGTAGAGCTGTGCTGGTACAGTAGTCAAACAGCTATCCAGGGTAGATGCTGTAAAGAGTTTTATAACCTGAATCCCTGTTGCCACTGTTGTCGAGGTCTACAGTTCAACACAGAATCATACTTACTGCAATTCATCCACCCCACAGAACATTAAGGAAGACTGATCTTAACAGTGTGGAAGAATCGCCGGTCTTGTAAGCAGCTGAAACCAATTTAGCATTCACATTGTTGCATAGTCCGTTATAATATATCTGCCGTTTGGCTTTGTCGAGACAGTCATTGGTTATGGCAGGGCTGTAATGCGTTGTCAGCGCAGGTTATTTGCTACTTGTTGGCTGTGGCCTAACATTGCCTGAGACGCAATGTTATTGTGAAATTGTTTGACAGTGCTGATACCACAGTTAGGTTAAGCGGTAACAATTGCAGATGTCAAGGAAGGGCATACATTTGAAGAAATACTCTGAAGGCAGCGATGTGGGGAGAATGCTAAACAGGACCCACTGCAAATGTCACTGGAGCACGTTAGTGTGTTGTTATTATTTTTTCTATTAAAAGCAGTGATTGCCGAAGAGATTCTAAAGGTTTCCTGATTCCCAGGTTTTTTTTTTTTCCTAAAGCTGCAATGTCTGAAAGTCATGTTCAGCGTTTGCTGTGTTTAGCCTTGTGTGTAATTAGAAAACACAGTATTTTAGCATCAATTCAGGAACTATCTAACTACATTTAGTGCTGAAACCGCATTGAGAACTTAGTGTGATATAAACCTGGCACAACTACATCCTCTTATAAGACTTTGGAAGAGCTAACTTACCAACTGAATTGCAGTGGGAAGCATTGCATAGCCTTGCAAGTTTAAGCCATTTCATATTACACAGTTTTCAGAAGGGTAATGTAATTCTAGAGAGGCCACGGATTATTCTTTCAACGCCATTTAAGCTTTTGAATGAACCAGAGAGGAGTTATTGTTCTAATGATGAAATGCATTGAAGATAGCATAGAACACGTTCATCTCATAAGGTATTAATATCAATAGCTGAAAAATTTGCAGCACCATCTGAGATTTTTGTATTTTTCCCCCCTGGAAAAAAGTTCCACGTCTTATTAGAATCTTCTTTTTCTCCAGCCTTTATGCACGATAATTTCACCCATTATTCATTTAGCTATTCCACTGTGAACCATAAAATGTTAATTTCTTTCAAAATGAAAAGGAGGCTCAAAACATTAGTGGTTTTAAGAGCATTAAAGAACCTTATTGCTTTGTGCTTAACATTTTTCAAGTTACTTTTTAAGAGCATGGGTCTCATTTTGTATTTGGATTAATGGACAATGCTTTCCACTTGAAGGAGCTAGCAAGGGAAATGCAATAATACAATCCCCTCAAGGTTAAAAATGTAGTATGTTTGATTTTACCAGCATTGCATTAACAGAACAATCATTTCTCAGTGTGATAAGGTAACATAATCGCTCTGTACTGGCAATGTAGAAAACTAGCGTGCTTTTGAGACAGCTAATATAGCCTACATAATAATTTATTTTCCGAATTTGAATTCAAGTGCACCTTTTACTGTGGCTTAAAGCTTAACGATTTAAGCTCATAAACAGTGAATGTTACAAGGGTCACGCAGTCTTTTCTTTATTATTTTGCCACAATAATTTTTTTTTGCGTGTTAAATAATACAAGAGGAGGGATATATCGTACCATTTTATTTTATATTGGCAATCCACGTAGACCAATATGTTATTTTCTGTAAATATTATATCTATAAGAAGAGAATCCTTGAAATGTGTTCCATGTAGATTACACAGCCTAAAAATACTGTACTTATTTGACCTAAAAAATGTATAATTATAAGGTAATTTTATAAGAATCACATATATGTGATGTAGTTTCCTAACAACTCCAGTAATCTTACAGGATTTTCTTAGGGCAGCTTTAATGACTGCAACAAACTAATAGAGGGTAAGAAAACTAATTAGCAAATTACTTCTGAGCTTTAAGCCAGCAGCAAACCAGATAACCTCTCTGAACTCTGAGGTTGCATTAATCTTTATATTCTTAACAGCTAGCACCTCTATAGAATAACTGCATCAGGAAAACAACCAGAATCACAACTTCCCTTATCTAGCCGACACAGGGTGCTGACAAACACAATCGTGCAATACACAACAAATCCCACAGGGGGCGCTGTTAAGGCGCATATGTGCGTATCACATGTTTAATTAACTATGAGCAGCTACAAAGCAGTGTTTCCGCGTTCATTTAGCATCACTCTGTCATGTTAAAACACAGTTAATTAACCTTGCGATGCGGGCATCTTTGGTTTTTTTGCGTTATTGTTTTGGTCTTGCGCTATGCAAATTCCCAAATTCGGGGCATGCAACTTCATGCATGTTTAGCAATGCCAGTCACAGCGCCCCACCTTCTTACAAACTGGCCTTATACCTGCTTTTAAAAATACCTTCCTTCCACGTTGTTTCAGTGCCACTTCGGTGTTGTAGCTCTTTAACATGAGCAGTTTTAAAAACATGTGCCGCGCATCAGACAGACATTCATCATTTCTTTCACTATCTTTATACAGAGTGTCTCCTTGAGCCTGCATGTTACGTGATGGTTGGAGTAATTCCTATAGGGCTTTGCCACCATGCTTCAGTTTAGACTAGTGGGAATTTGACTAGGACTCGGGTTCAGTATGTATGCTCTTTGTTGTCAGTAATGCCCATATATTGGATACATAACATGCACCTATATAATCCACATTTTTATGAATTCCTTTTAATGAATTCTTAAATAGGCTGGAATTGATTATTTCAATATTTATAGAAATGTGTGTGCATAATACATATGGAAATGTCATTCCTGTAGTTTTTTATTCCTGTTTTTTATTTCATGCATTATTTATTTTGGTTGGGTGCAGGAGCTATTCCTTTAAATCCAACCAATTATAAAGACCTCTGTTACATGACCAAACTTGCTGTAAACCATTTGGATTCAGCATTGACTAAATTAGACGAGTTTGCATGCAAGAACAAAACCACGAATAACATCTAGCACATTTACACTGTCCAGTTGAGTGCTAACCATTGAAACAAGTCCGCTAAACCGAGAATCCAAACTTATGGTATTAATTTGATGCAAGGAATTGTACTTGCCTTTAATAGTAAGGCCACTCCCCTGTTAAGGCCACATTTCGCTGGTCTTAATAGTGAAGGTCCTTTATGATTCCAATATTAAGGAAGTTTACAAGCTCCCTTTCATGCATCATAATCAAAGGTTTTTACTGAACAGGTCTTGAACCTGAGACCAGCTTGGCTAGAGCAAGCAAGCTTCACAAGCATTCCTCCCAGTGTTATATCACCTCTACATCAGTGCCATCACTATTTTTATTTATTTTTATTTATTTATCTATTTGCTTACGACCGTATTTGCAGGATTTGCAGACAGATGTGAGATTTTATACGCCGACGATGCGAATTGCACTTTCTCTCCAACACTTAATTGACATCTGCTGTGTCAGTTAACTTTTGAAGACGTGATGAAAAAAGAAGCGTAGCTAAAAAAAAGAAAACACAACCTGAATTTGTGTTAGCACAGTGACAATGAGAAAGATAAGTAGATGTGACAGCTATGAATGATGTTCTGACACGGACTTCTGAGCTTATTCCCAGCTAAATTGACACTGCTGTCAAACACACGCTGTATGGTGTGGAGACCTCTGATGAACCTTCTAATATGGTAAATGGGAGCCTTAATTCTTCATTAACTGGGAAAAGGAGATTTGGCCATGTAATTTTCTCCTTGCTGCCTGTTTTAAAGATTTCAATAACCCAGCATTTACAGCTGACTAGGCAGGGATTGCTCCCCCCCCTTCTTCTTCTACGCCCTTCACACAGAAGCAGGGGAATCTAAAGAAGTGGCGCTTAAACACAGAATTATTGCCTTGGTTATCTTTAATGACTTTGAAATGCATTGACCTCATTACGAAGAAGTGCAGTTATCAATTCCTCTAATTAGGCAATGAGGTCCCCTAAGAAATCGCGCATTAAACTGCAGAAATGAGTTAGAGATGCTGGATGCTTGTGGACCTGGGGGTTACTTACTGCAGAGAACTGAATTGCAAGCTGCTTATTCACATTTATTAAAAATAAGGCTAGAAAGACCACTATAGGCTGTGGTGTGTGTACTGGTGGCAGTGTAAAGGATGAAATTGACTCTCAAGCGTTGCTGAAGACCAGCTTAGGTCATTTATTTCTGTGTTTTTCACCTTTGCTGCAGTTTTTTTTTTATATATCCAGTGGTAGTAGAGGGTATGTGAAGTTACCCTGCCAAGACTTTAAAAACATCCTTTGTCATCATAGTCAATATCATCAAATGTGGCATTATATTCAATTCACAGCAAAAAGGTTGCCAGGCTCCAGACCTAGTTTTCCTGTAATTATTTATCAATCATACACTATTCATCATGTCAGGACTGAGGGGCCTTGTTGCTTTGAGTGTGCATTGAGAGTTCCACTGCATTTATCCATGATAAAACACTTGATGGCAGAGCTACAGGGCTTTTCATCACAAATCTGTAAATAATAATACAAAAAAAATAAATACAAGAAATGTCTGGGCTGGCACTAAGGGGATGGGTTACAGACCTGATGACACAAATTACCAGCCGGCATTTCCAAAGCTTGCATTTGATAGGCCTGGAAAAGGGCATCCCATAAAACGAAGCAGGCAGCTGTAATGGAAAAGCCTGTTTCTCGAAATTGAGTCGCCCAATCTTTCATCAAAGAAACGCATCTCCTGTGTGTGTGTGTCCGTCTTTCAAAAACAGAGATTTAACTGTAAATGCCTCCTGATTTATTTGTGCTGGGGCTACTAGCCAGTGTGAGCCCAGCTGCAATTTATTGCCAACCGTCACTTTTACATGATAGGTTTGTAACAAATATCTGCTGCATATTGTTAAATTAATCTTCCATTTAAAATTAATGGAGTTAGACTCCCCAGGTTCAATGTAATTTCGTGTTCACGGGCAGGGAGAGATGTGCAGCGCATACTGAATGAGTCTAGGCCATACGCCCTAATCTCCCGTCACCTTGAACTTGTGCCACTAGGATGCCTTTCTCAGCATCAGCTAATGAGATTGTGCTTGCCTCTCTCCAGAGGACCCTGGCTCAAAGAAGCTTAGAGTCTGTGATACAGCAGGCTCTGTCTTATTTGAATAATGCCTCATATATGACAAGACTGATGCATGTATGAAAGCGCCAGGCATGAAAAAAAGAAGGGAGATGAAATGAATTGTATATCATTACTTCAAAACTGAAACCATCTAAAGAGTTATTTCATGGTTAAAGCTGCAATACTCAGTTGGTGTCTTCTTTTTTTAAAATTTTTTGTCCATAATTCATGATGATCCAGGGATGACCTTGTTAAAACTAAAGGGTCCCTTTAAAACAGAGACCTACACACACTCTTTAAAAAAATGCAGTATGCTGTGGTCTCTTCTGCTTTGAATAATAACATGCAGCACGTTTTAAACATAAGGTTTCATATCAGTTTATTTACGAACATTGCCTAGATTCATTAGGGTTATTGAATGTTGGTGTGTATTGTCTCCTTTAGAGAAGCTGGTGAAATTTAAAATGAATATGATGAATAAATAGTAAGCGATTACCTATTGCATGTTTTCTTACTTCACTTTCTATATATAAAGAAAGATGTGGTGGAGCTCGGTTAACTTTATTGATGCAGGAACAGACTGCCTTATTTTGCAGGATTTCCAGCCAGTGTTTAATTCAATGATATTTTGAGTGTGTCTGAGTATTGGGGTGTATGCAGTTCATCTGCTTTATATACATTAGGTATGTAAGTACGTGTACACATCTACATATGGTGAATGCAGGTCATGGTTGTATGTTTGTTATGATAATTATGGATCCAATTTTGTGTTTACAGGCATGGGTTGTATGTTAGTAACATAATTGTTAACAATATAATATAACTTTATATAGGGTAATGTTGCATGCATAATAATGTATTCCACACTTACTCAAATTAAACCCCAAGCCTAACTGGTGGATAATGTACTTATATTGTTAATGGAACAATGCAATGTAAGAATAGTTCATTAAAGTCTGCTGGTGGGGTGTTTTCCCGGGTGTATCTTCTGATACCTAGCTGGATTTCTTTCTCCTTAGATATCATTCTGCTCATGGTCATTTACTAGCCTGGAAATATACCAAACTCAATTGGCCTCATCAGGATGAAGGAGCCTGGTGGTATAAGCACTCCCAAGAACTCTGATCTGCTCTGACTGGAAGGAGCTTTAATTGGGAAGCAGCAGAGTTGGTTGTCACTTGTGATGTTCTCTTGATGCTAACCAAGGCCAGCTCTCGCTGGGTCCTCTCTTTTCTAATAACTCAGTCCTAATGAAAAATAAGATGGCTGCTTCACTTGCCAGTGAAGGATTTCCGCACAATGGTTATGTACGGTACATGCAGGGGCATCATTATATTTCACGGCCGCTGATCCCCAGAGAAGCTGTTTGGTTTTATAGTTCCCTGTTATGTACAGTGTTAGAATGCTGTACTGTCATTGTCTTAGTAGTTGCCTGGGGTCATGTATGGAGGCAGTGTAGCTGATAGTTCCGAAGAAGTGTGTCAGAATATGGGGGCATATGGCACAATATGTGTGTGTGTTGGTAGCCATTATTAAAGGTTATACTGTAGTGTTGTTTTGAGCTTTACATTAGGGGTAGGAGAGGGAGCTACTGACTGGATAACTATATTACTTACATTAATATCTACAGTACTACACAGCTACTGAAAGTGTTACATGTTCCATGTTTAAAATAGTCTTTTAAAGCAAAATGCTGGCAGGGTTTCAGCACCTCCATAAAATGCCCTAGTGACACCACAGAGAAAACAAATCCTGATGAGGCCCCTTATTGAACAATGAAAATCAAAACTTCAGAAGCTTGGTAAGCATTCCGGAACAGTCCCTGTTAAACTGAGCCTCCGTCGCAGTGCGGTTCAGAGAGAATAAAAATGACTGATGGTCGGCCGTACTGAGGCCCTCTTTGCTTGATTCCACTCTCGTTATAGAGCTTATTAGACGGATTACGACCGGTGCATATTATTAATGGGGGCCAAATGATTTTGGAAAGTTTCGATTTAGACAGCCTCCCAGCAGGAATGAATTCAGCAATGGCATATTGATGTGTGGTCAGGATGGGGCTGTTCCTCAGTACACACTGTAAAAAAAAAAAAAAAAAAAAAAAAAAAAAAAGAAAAAACACCAGGCTTAAGGGCAGTTTGAACTTTGAAGTTCATCAAAGGGACTAGATCAGACCTGTGAAGAATAATGCAGAAGCTCACTGCAGGTAACATCGTAGTGTCTTCTCTGTAGATTTTGTTGCTTTAAAAGAAAAGCATTATTGTTCGTTTAAAAGCTTGTTTTTTAGTGGTGGTGTGCACTTTGGTTTGGATCAGACGAACGGTGATAATGTTTCCTTAAACGCTGAGGCTTAAAACTTGCAAATTGTGAAAGGTCATGTTGTGGCTGCTGCTGCTGCAGCCTCTAGAGCCCCAGAACTGCCTAATCTAACCTGTCATGAACGCGACAGTTCTTCACAAAACAACCAAAAAAAACAATTTAGGTGCATGGGTAGATAATCCTTAAATGTTCCTGCTATTTTTTCTTATAAATGTCTGAGTACACACAGGGCACCAATATGCTTTAAGTCTGCCATCTAGTGAGAGCCAGGGGGTGTGCGCTTTTCGTCCTTGTGCTAATGCAAACAAAAACAAATTAACAGTGTTACATGAGAAGGTGTCAAAACGAGCAGAACTGTGATTCTCACTCAAGGATTAAGGGATATACTGGTATAACTCAAACTGGGATTGGTGGTCTATCTTAATATTTAACATTTGCTTAAATTCTACATATTTTCTATATAGATTATTTAAAACGGTACAGCTGCCTTGGTTTCCTTGGGGAGCACATGAGGTTGTGACACGGCACTGTTCTTTTGCAATGCAGTTTCATCTGCACATGCTGGAAGAGGGTTGCCCCTTTGTGATTGTTGCCCCTTTGTGGAAACGGTGCACTCGAATGTGAGAACAAGCGTTTTGTTTGTAAGGTGATGCTCGTACAGTCAAGGGTGGGGGTGTAGACTCCTCTGAGCAGAGTTTTCTCTTTACACTGATGCCAGGTCAGATCAATATATCTGCACAGTAGCTGCATCTGACCACAGGTGATTCAGAGGTGTTAAAAATAAATTACCTCTTTTTATAACTTAGCCTTGGGGCCAAGCACTGTTTCACTCGGGGGATTTCCTTATAGAATATAGAGTAAACAGCTGTAATTGAGGAATGCAATAAGCTTGAAACCTGTTTTAGGTTAAAAAAGCAATTTCAGTGATATAGCTGTGTGTCAGATTCGGGATTATAAAAAATAATCATCAGAAAAAAAGAATAAATGATAGAGGCTTTTTGTACTGTGTCGTGCATTTTTTCAGTGCTTTATTTCAATGTTAACATCTTTACAGGTGAAATCTTTGAATGTATGCCAAAACATTTTGTGTGACAGTCAGCACTATCAAAGTTCATACCATCTACCATTTTTTTTAAATTCTTGGGATTAAAAAAAAAGGTGTTTTCATAAAGATGGTAATACTGCGCACTTTAACAGGGGAAAGCTAATGATTCATAAAAAAAGTGTGTGTATGTGTATATATAAATAATGTGTAAATAAAACCCAATAAGATTAATTATAAAATTATTAATAATGTGCTTATTGATAATTTGGTTTAATAGTCGAGGCTGAAACTTGATAAAAAGTCAGTGGTATGTATTGTGGAATGGTGCATGAAGCACGTAAATTAACTCAGATGTTGAATCCTTTACCAAATGCACTAACATTCTCAGCGCCTAAAAGCCAGAAGCAAAAAAGATATAGCCGAAGAGCGAAACGTACGTGAGCTGGCTAAGTGAGGCTTTGGCACGTTGACTGACATTTTTTAGTCTAGATTTATAAAGTCCTTTATAAAGAGTAAGTCTTGAGAGTTGAAAGCAATGGAGAGGCTTTTTGTAAAGCTGTGAAGTGAGGCTTTTGTTTCACAACTGCAGCTCCATTTGTTGGCAAGATGTAGTGGATTTGTGCTGATGGCCTCTCAAGCAAAAAGCAAACAAGTCACGCAGTATTGTTTTTTCAGACAAGTCTGGAAAATATCTGTCAGGTTTTTTTGCCGTTTGCTGCCAGCTGATCATCTCAAAGTACTTGTTCTTTACTTTTTGTTTCAGCGCAGAGTAAATTGTGAGAACTTCAAGTTGAGCAACAAATCAATTCAGAGACAAGACCGGCTGTTCCAACTATTCTTACACTATTAAATATTTTAGTGACCACAAACAAGAAAAACAAATATCATCTGTTATATACACATGCCTTTTTATTTTTTGCTTTTCTCCGAGGTGTGTTCATACATAACAAAATGCATATTTCAAGAGGCAAATTTTTGTTTATATGTCAACAGCTCATTTTATTCACACTGTGTTTCCCAGTGTAGTAGTGCTTGTGACTTCGCTGTTGTAGAATTGGAATGCCATGGAAGTGAATAGCAGAGATTCTACTAGTCGTGTGATGTAGGATTCATATCCAGGAACACTATTAAGTACACTTGACTGCTTTGATTTTAAATAAAGGCCCTACTTAGGTGATGCAGCGAAAAGGGGGGAGATGTTTGAGAGAGGAGGCATATGGTTGCTTTTCTGCAGTTGGTCTATGTTAATATCTGTGGTTTGAAGTATTAGTTTCAGCTGTTTATAGCACATATTCCACTTTTTAAACAGAATGGAAAAAAATGTTTCAGTGTGGGTTCTCACTAAGAACCTGTTGTTGACTGGAATCGCCTCCAGTAATGTCATTGTTTAAAAAAACAACACTATTTTAAATAGGCTGACACAGTTAATGGCAGGCTGATAGTGTTACGCTCTCCATTGAAACTAATGAAATGTTCCTAATGTCTTTTCTTGCTTCTGTTTAATATCTTGATTTACTGGCTGATTTAAGAACAGGTTCTTAAGGGAGTTTTCAAAAGGCTAAGCACAGATTTAGATTATTGAAATGTAGACTTATTTGCTTGAACAGTGGCGGCTTCGCTGACAGAAGGGGTTCTCCCTGGTGGTGCCACGCTAAAGCAGTTAAGCTCCTCCTTATATCCACAAAGTCGCTGTGCTCTATCCCTCTTGGAGGTGTGGTATTGAGTAAACCCATTTAGATTCACATTGAGTTTACAGTGGCACATCAATTGTGCCTTTTAATGGGAAAGAAGCGCTAAAGTCTAACATGGTAATAACTGAATGGCTACCAGTGTGTAATACAGGAAATGACTTGCTGTTACCATGTAATTTCATCAGGTAAAGAAAATACTGTTAACAAAAGCAATATCCATTTAATTGCTCAGTAATAACCATGTAGGTGCAGTAACTTTATTACAATGTAATTGCTCATTAATAACCATGTATGTGCAGTAACGTTATTACAATGCAATTGCTCAGTAATAACCATGTAGGTGCAGTAACGTTATTACAATGCAATTGCTCATTAATAACCATGTAGGTACAGAAACGCACCATGTTATTACAATGCAATTGCTCATTAATAACCATCTAGGTGCAGTAACGTTATTACAATGTAATTGCATACATATTCATGCCTTGTAATCTAAAGTGCTACCATTAGTTCTTTCTTTATTTTATTACTTTCAAGTTAAGTGTTTTGGTAAATGCAGTTTAAAGGGTAAAACAGTGCTTCTTTCACAGGCAGTATTTGAGGAAGACTTCATGGAACTCCCAGAGTGAACCCCTTCCATACAAATACTGTGGATTTTATTGATTCTGATATAACTTGGTGTTTCAAATGCTGTTTATGAATTGGGGCCAACACATGACGCTGACAAAGAAGACTTCTCATTTGAAATATGGCTTACTGATTTTAAGTAGGTTCTCTACCTCTGGCGATTTTCCTCCACTGAGATTTGAACCAGCAGCACTCCATCTCTGGAGCTACACTGTGGCTTTCTCATGTTCCACATACTGTGGACTGTGGTGTATTCCAAATTATAGACCTCATCAAATGACCTCTCTGCTGCGCAGTGTGCAGGGTTTGATTCTGTTTTCACCACAATCTTGCTGTATTCAACAGGAAATGGACTGCCTCGCTGTCCTCCAGAATGCTGGTTTGTGTTACCAAGGTTACAACAAATTGCAAAAAGGGAAGGCTATGCAGTGACAAGTTTTCATCATTTTTTCTATGATTGATAATGACAAAATGAAGTATATACATTCCCACTGCTAAATGATTTAATCAGCAGATCCAAAATGGTAAATCAGGTGTGAATTACACTGAATTGACCGTCGGCCAACTAGACTACTGGAGCAGCATCCTACCTCAACAGTGGTGACATATTTCTGACTCTTAGCTGCTTCTACTGGATGTAAGCAGCTTCTCATACAGGCAACGCACACAAACAATGCACACCCACCTATAAAGTGAAACTAGTTCAAGCCTGCCGAGAGGGGTTGGCTGGGGCAGCTCCTGTGATTTTTATTCATGCTCCTGTCAGTGACACACGCTTACACTTTCCACACAGCACTGAAAATCCCTTTGCAAAGTACTGACGGGTGACAAATAGCTCGTGCTTTCCACTCCATTTCGTGTGCTGCAGTTCCTCACTCTTCCTTGCCAGGAGCTGACCTTTCGGATGAAGCCTATTACGCCCCCTCCCAGGGCCCCGTGGGAGCTGTAATGGACTCAGTGCTAATTGTCTGTTGAAGGACAGAAGCAGTTCCTTGCAGGCTCTGCCGATCCCCCAACAAGTACAGCTGTCCAATTCGGTGAATATTGCTCAGATACACACACACACACACACACACATACACTCACACAGACACTCGCACACAAACCTTTCTGCTGACCTCTCAATACACCTCAAAGAGCTTGCTCATAATCACGGCTTTGGCCCCAGCGGTTTCCTGTCTGCCCATATGTACTGCGTTGTGGTTGCACTTGCTAGCAGTTAGGGCTCCGAATAAGGCTATCCATTCTAATACCCCAGTGTTTTATGGTAGTTTAGATAGATACCCCGCGGAGCACAGTGAAATCTATTTGTTTGTTCTCTACAGGGGAATGGAAAATATTTTTTGTTAACCCTTTGCTGCTGATTTTAATAATGATTCAAGGTTTAAAGGTCATTTAGCAGTAAATTAGGTAGTTGTGTATTTGGCTTGATGTTTCTTTGCTAAATTGTCGGACAGGTTTTATAATGTGAGGTTGGTCAGCCACTTTAATTCAAGTGTGTGCTGTTCCATTAATTGATAGATGAATCGATCAAACCTGAGTTGTTGTTTTCATTTTTATTCTTCAGTTTTAATCAATAGATACAGACCATATTTATATTTTTAAAGTGGTATTTCCTAGCAATTTCACTGCTTTACCCAATGTATTTATTCCATACATGTGTCTCATTTCAGTGCTTTATCTCACTCCTGCATCATCTTATATGATCGTTTTAGACATTAACAGCTTGTTGTGTATTCCCTGCGATTGTGCACCATGCAGAAGCGCTTTGCTCTCAAGACAACGCAGCCTGACAGAGCTCCCACTGTCTGTGCCCCTGAGCGTCCAGCTCTGTGATGCCCGTCACTGTGGCAGGGTGCCGGAGAGAGAGCAGGGAGATTGCACTCTTCCTGGTGTGTGAGTGACGGGTCCCTGGGTGACGCCACTGGCCACCCCTTGATCTTTATGTTTTGAAGTTTGAAAAGCCCACTAGATCACTAGAGATGGTTGCTGCCGGGTATTGCTTTCATCCTTGTTTACTTTTCTCAGCTGCATTGTCATCAGGTTTTGAATCAGTCATAGACTGGATCATAACCTTGTTTTGTTGTTTTTGGTTGTGTTTGTTCAATTCTGATTTCAACTTATCTTGACAGAACCCAATTTGCCCAGAATCTGGCGCAAATGGCATTTTCTTTTTTCTTAATCTCTGTGCATTTGTTGCAGAGCCTGAGAAAGCTGACAGGGTAGAATAAAAACTAGATTACCCGCCAAGAATCTGTTCCATTTCATTGATTTCCAAACACTGCAGAAGTTTAAGAAACATTCATTGTTCTTGTGCTTGTTTTATATTTTTCTTATCTGTGTTATTAAAGCGTGATAGCCAAGCTTTATCTTTTCAAATAAAATATGAGATGTTTGTAGTCCATAGCTTAGACTGTCTGAGGCTTTGTATTATGCAAGACAGCCTTGGAGCTCTGAACTGCAGTCAGTAGGGCTTGGATATCTCCTCTAAACTAAGTGAGCTTAATAACTACTGTACAACA
>NC_054574.1:1102922-1124504 GCF_017654505.1 Polyodon spathula | reverse complement strand
CCTAGTGACACCAATGCTTCAAAACGTATGTGGAATTATTTTAAACCATTCTCAGGTAGTATAGGTTGCATTTCCTACTCCCAGATTAAGGAACCACGTATTGTCCTCCTTGACCTAATTATTTGTTCTTTGATTCTCACCTTGTTTTATCTGATCCTAATCATTGTCATGCAAACTGATTTCGGAGGCATTAACAGCTGATTTGGGTCAGTGATAAGGGTGGTTGTTTTATTGAATGTCTCCTCAAATAAACAAACAAAAGATTTAAAAGCACTTCAGATAATGAGAATGAAGCTCCTAACTCCCCAGACCCCTTTTTTGTTTGACTATTTCCTGTATAGTCTGGATAGTTGCATCACAAACCAAAGCAGGTGTGAGTAGCCAGGTAAATTAGAATAAAGTTTGCATAACAAACGAAGGGAAGAGATCATGTTCTCTGCAGTAGTTTAGTTTAGTTTATTCACTTTGTGTCCACAGGTCCAGCACAAGTTAATCTCAATAGTGCAGCACTAATACAAAGAGAGACATAAGTAAACCATACTCAATAATAAACAATACAACAATTATTATCCATCCAAGGGATGGAGGGGAGTGATG
Source organism: Polyodon spathula (assembly GCF_017654505.1). Classification (NCBI taxonomy): domain Eukaryota; kingdom Metazoa; phylum Chordata; class Actinopteri; order Acipenseriformes; family Polyodontidae; genus Polyodon; species Polyodon spathula. Next base: position 1,123,907 of record NC_054574.1, on the reverse strand, counting down.
CTGGGACCCCAAAATCATTGTTGAGCCCTCTTGAGGTGTTGTGGGTTAGTCGACGAAACACAGAGGACAGAAGGTGCCCACTTGAAGACCCCAGAAATGTACTCTACTTAGCTCAGTCCAGACAGTTTGGTACGCTGGAGAGACCGCACTGTGGTTGATCCCTGGAGCCAGCATCCCAGCCGTTGTGTGTGCTGATGCGCTGGGGAGGCAAAATAAGCTGATCCCTGGAGCCAGCATTACACTTCAGCCATCAACGCCAGGCAGAAGGATATCTACATCAACAGACGGAAAGAAACGCAAATGGATGGAGATGCAGATGGATCACATTAGTTTACTGTAAAGCTACGTCTTAGTTGGTGCTTATCTTGGCGAGAGCCGAGTTCAAATCGGCATGAAGGTTTAACATCTACTCTCATGTAATGGAAATCCTAGCAATAAAATTCACATGCGTAGACATACAATACACAAATATATTTAATGATAAAGATATTCCTATTTCAATTGAATTACAACTAAAACAAGTTCACCTCAAATGCAGATTTCACTGAACAGCAGTTTTAAACACGGAAAAGCTTGACAATGACACAAGAGAATCGGAAGGGCATCCCATAACCCCGAGGCTGTGCCAAAGAAAGAATAACGACACAACTGAAGGGGAAAAGGGCTGTGGAGACCTCTCAGCCCAGGTCTTTTACGAGTACAGACAGATACAGAGGTAGAGCACAATGAATGCAGAACCTTATAGAAATGAACAAGAATAAAATAGGACCTTCTGCCACTTAATGCTTTAAGAGAAGAGCAACTAAAAAGGTTATCATAAGTAGATTCCCAATTCCAGTAATTCAGTACAATCCTACAAGCACATTTTTGCACAGACTTGAGTAGCCAGGTAAATTTGAATAAGATTTGCATAACAAACCAAGGGAAGCTATCATGTTCTCTGCAATAATGATGAGGCTTAATAAAATACACTATATACAATTCATGATCGTGGTATAGTTACTTAACAATATAGACCCTTTTTTTGCATTCTGGTGATAGCCTTGGTCATCGCACACAGTTCACCATTGCAACAGTGTCTTAAAGCAAACTAATAGCTCATCTTTTTGAAAAGACAACCTTATCAGAAGGCACAAGTTATTCTAGATATTTATACTCCTGCACTTGTCAGCAAAATGCTTCTGCAAAAATCCATATTGATTTAAACCTTGACATCTGTTTTGAAAAAAAACTATTTCTGTAGCAATTGAAAATGTCATCAACACTGCCATCAAGCAATCATACTAGAAAAATAAATAGACAGAATGGAATAGGGGCGGTTTCTAAAACTCACTTGGATGCAGGTCTTGGAGAGGAAGAGGGGACTCTATAGTGTCCCTTCTTCTACCAACAAAATCAGGCTGCTTTTAGTATGGAGATTATGGCAGACCGGCACTGCATTCTGACTATATCCTTGCTACAGTTCATTAACAGTTATTAGCGTTAATGCACAGTACCGTATTATATGTCACAAATCATCACGTCTCTGGATACAGTCACAGCAATTAAGAACTCCATCACACCTTCTCTGTAGTCATTTGGTTCCCTTCCAGGTCCTTTCAGAGCTCGAAATCGCTAATCAAATCATTCCTGCTCTGCAATTCAATATCGTTTATTCAATTCCTAATGATGTGCAGCTTTTTTTTTTTTTCCTCGTTGGTCATTAACAGAAGCATTCGTGCGTCTAGCACATTTCACACCATCTCCACGCCTAGCAAAGTGATAATGAACTTATAGGAAAGCTGCACCTTTTTTTTTTTCGTTCTGCTAGGCTCCTCAAACTCCTGCAATGGGGAGATTGAATTTTGCAACTGCAAAATGTGTCAATAAACCCAAAGCTTGGCTGATGCAACAGTAGATATCACAGTTTAGCTTCGATTGAAGGGCTAGGTGTGACTCCTGTCTGATCAATTTGTCATTCTACTAAATGGAAACTAATTGCTTCCCGGGGAAAGCGGGATTCTGTGGAATTATCTCCCTGGTATTGGCAGGTCTCATTGGATCGCTAAGTCAACAAGGATTTGCTGTGTGGGGGTTTGGGTGGGGGTGGGGGGGGGGGGGGCACTAATCCTATGCATTATGTGACCACAAAGGGGGCGAAATGGTTTGTAAATCTCCTGTTGCTATTCAAAACAAACTCCCCTGAATCTGTTGACACAAAACAAATACCCCAAGATAAGCTGACCCTTCATCCTTGGATACATTACAGCAACTGTAGTGAGGGGTAATTTTGTGGTTTAATAATGCATTTGTTTTTTTATTCGGAATCAGCCAGCCAGCCAGCACGTGCCATTTTGTCACCTTTTTTTTTTTATGGGGGCACACCACTAAGCATATGCAACAACAACCTCTGGGCAGAGTGACAGTTTTGTTAGCCTCCTTACAGCCAGGCAATCAGCTTCGCAATGTGAACGGTGACCTTTGGGGCTGGGAGGCACATGCCTGGAAACAGCTCCCACCGTCGGGAGCCTTCACAATTAGGGCCTTGTTTCATAACCAGAAGCATAGGCTGTTAAAGCAGGAGAAGATGATGACAAATGACACAAGAAAGTGACATTGGTTGGCAAAAAAATAAATAAATAACAAAGTCATCAATCCTATTTGCAGGCAGAGACAAAGAGAGGAATGCGTGGGATTGGATATTTAGCAGTCTTTAATGTTTTGGCACTACCCTTTAAAATGTGTAGAGTCGTTCGTATTTGAGAGCAGGTCCAGTTTTATTTTGTGCTGTTCTTCTGCATAGACTGCAGTCCAGATCGGATAATAAAGGGAAAGTAAATAGCTTGAATGGGTGTCGTGGGAGTGTGCTAAAAGCATCTTAAGCAGCATGTCATTTTGTTAAGAAATAGATCTTCTAAATTGATTTTGCACGTTAAAGCAAACTGATCCACATAGACCAAGCTTTTTCCTGGATTGAGCTCTTATTATCCCTCTGTTTTTCTAAGATTTTGTTCTCGCTGTAAACAAGACCTTGGTTTCACTGAGTAATGTCCCAGTTCACTTATATATAAAATCCCACTCTGCTCTCATAAAATAAGCTTGCAAGCCTGTATGTGTTTTGTTTTAATGCAAAATATTTCTCCATTTTCTCCAGCTGTTCCAGCCAGAGGGGAAAAAAGAAAGCTGTAATGGCTTTAAGCATTCCTAAGGGCTTGTGGCTCCTGCCATTACCTGTTTCTTTCCTTGTTTAAGATGTAATCTTCTCCTGTACTTTATTTGAAGCAGTTTAGACACTTGGCAGAGGCTGGCCACGTTCTTTGATGGCAAAACTGAACGATATCCTCAGGATTGGCGTCCTCCCTTTCATTAGGTAGGAAGAGGTGCTTGAGAGGGAAGAGTGAAAGAGGCATTATTTCTGTCAGTTATTCTGATAGCATGTTGGAGAAAGAGGTCTTATCTTCCACTGGAACCACATTAACCCAATGATAGTGTTCTGCTGTGAGTGGAACAGATAGCTGCCCTCTTCAGCAAGAGAAGGGATAGGCGGCTGAACCAGGGAGGGCGCTTGGATATGAATGTATTGTGAATTCCCCACAAAACAAACTTTTGCTTATGGATTCCTCAAAAGCAGTAAATGCCACAGCCATTAAAATACACACAGGAACTGGCTTTTTAATGTGTGTTCCTCTCCGGATTGCCTGGTGTACTATAGATATATCTTTGTAAATGCTGGCCAGCACTCTAGATTTGCCTTTTACACCAATGCAATAGCTCCTGGTGTGTCACAACCCCCCCCCCCCCCCCCCCCCCCCCCCCCCCCCCCCCCCCCCACCTGGTTAGAAGTCATAAATGCAATATCCCGTGGCTTCCACTTCCTAGTAATAAACAAGTGAATAAGAGTTGCTGTCATGCTTGCAAGGTAATGCAGCAATCAGCCCCTAGACTTTGTGTGCATTGTAATCAGGGATCTGTTTGTGTTTATTTAAAACAAAATGAGCCCATCCGTAAACTTGTCCAACAAAAACACCGCTCCCGTCCACAGAAGAGTTTGGGCCAGCTTTAGCAGAGCCATAGCAAAAATCTAACACTGGTTCATGTGCAGGGTTTTTGTGTCATGGACATAGCTTGAGATTATGCTGCAGTACTAAAAATGTAGACACACGCCTCTGTCTGGAAGGATACGACTAAGTACTACTGTGCATCTACTTTCTATCTAAAGATTGAGCGTTCACAGTTAAGGATGGGTTGAAATCAGAAAGGCTGATGGTATTATAATGTTAACGTCTTAATAAAGTTAAATGGCACACGCCTATATCAGGATGCGCAATGGGTAACTCTACAGAAGGCTCTGAAATCCCATTAGGTTTAAGTAGTGTGTGTTTTGTTGTTCGAGTGTGCAGCGCTGTGCATTGGTTTGAAAGTTAGACCACACACTACTGCCAAAAATATCCTTTTCAATTATTCCGAAGGTGGTTCCATCACTACAAGATTTATGATAGACATCAGATGTGTTGGCCCTTGATTGTAATTCATCACTGAGCTGCTGAAACAACAAACAACAGCGACTGCTAGATGCTTTCACCTCTGCTGCATAAACTTTATAAAGCACCAAACTGAAATAATTAGTCCCACAAGAGGCATGTCACTTCATTCACACACTTGATGTGATGTCATTGCAGTCTCCTTGGTGAATTCTGGCCCAAAATTTGAGTTATTTCCTCGCTGCCAGTATAAAACGTGTGTTAAGTCTTGGGGGGAACAAGACAAAAATAAATCTTTAAAAAAATAGAGGTACATTATCTGGACAGTTGTAGCAACATGTGGAACCCTGTTACTCTTTAATTGAGTGTTGTCTGAGTGATGATGATGAATGTTACTGTACTGTACTGTTGCATTGTTTCAGTGTAGTAAGAAGTGAAAATACGCTTAATCAATGCAAGTTATGTATGTGTAAAATGTGCCATAGCATAAAAAATTGACATGGTTTAGTCTGGTTTGTGCGTTGTGTTTTGAAAGCCACAGACTGCTGATGCATTATTTTAATCCTAAAATGTAATAAAAAATAAGACCATTTAAGACTGTCTATCTGTACATTTGAGTCTGAAGGGTATACAAAAAAAATATTCCCTTAGTGCCAAACAGATCATGTACTGACAGAGAACAGTTTGCTTTTATTAAAAGCTTAAAATAAACATTTGTCTTTGTCTGACGTTGGGTCTTCTGTAGTCAGAGTTCTGACTCTTTCTGTGTATTACATTAAAAAAAAAAAAAAAAAATATCTTTGAAGGATATCTTTGAAGGATCTTTTTCTAACCCCTATCCTCATCGGCAGGAAATGGCATCCCTATCATGCACAATTTGAGTCTTGTATAGTCCTGGTTCAGACCCAGGGCTACCAGCACATCTTTGTATAGAGAAAGATCTGTACACCCCCATAAACAAAGCGACACCACACTTCTATCACCGATTGAAGAGTCCTGACTCGTTCTGTGTGTTACGTTAAAAAAATAAATCAAAAATATCTTTGAAGGGTTGTATGTACAGTAAATGGCAGCCGTGAATGGCCTTATCTTAACAACATCTCAACTCTCAAGTAGGCCCCTGTGATTTATTTGCTTTAGTTATGCATGGGATGTTATGTGAACATGATGATCAGATCAGTGGTAATAGAACTAATACTGAAGTGGATGACTGAGTTGCTTTTACAAGAGTATGCGGCTGCACACGGATGAAAGTGATTAGTCATACATGCAATCAAGCAGAAAGATCCACAGTGCAGAATAGATGCTCACTCAGGTTGAGGTTCTTGGTTCCTGTCCAGCCTTCATCGGTTCGCATGGTGCAGTTAGCATTCTCAGGACACTATGGTAGCTAGCAGTACTTGCTGGTGTTTTTTATTTTTATGTGGAATTAGAAATAAAAGGTGCTCCCACATCCCACTATTTCATTGTATTCTTTCTCCGGATAAATTAATAATGTTAAAGTAAATTATGTTGTCTTTTAAATGCAGAGTGCACCACAGTTTTCAACCTGGTTAATATACAGAGCTCTTCAATATTTAATGTTGATGGCAAGTGTGTAGTCTTCAATTTATCATGAGCTTTGAGTACGAAATTGCTTTGGAATGCTTAGAGTGGGATTGTTTTCACAGAGTAGATTAGAAAAAAAATGCATTCATTTCACACCAGTTTCATCTGGGGCATGGGCAAGTGCTTTCATTCTCCTATCAGAATCTCATTTAGGGGGTTCGTAGCTGCTGAAATAATTCCTTAAAGCTTACCTGTCTTTCACCCACTATGATGAGCAGTTTGGAAAGACGCTAACAGGGATGGATATACGACTCCCATTACATAGCAGTTTGACCCATCCCTGGTTTTGCTGTAAGTTTAAAAAGATACACCTGAGCTTGTTACCTATACACTGGGGCTAAACCAACACATATTAAACCCTGGAAGTCAACAGGAAGCCGTAATAGTAGTATAGTATTTAATGTTTGTTTTTTTTTCAATTTGTGTCGGCTTTTCGTTAAGTATATTGAAAACTACAAAGCGGTATGCAATTCAGTATGTTGATGTAACATTATTCGGCAGGTTTCATTCGCATCTGTGTGGCAAAATTAAGTAATTGTCCTTATCTGTATACCTTACTTTTCTGTTACTGTATCTCTGCAGCTTTGGTCTTCAAATGCTGATTGTGACGTGGAGGTCATTATCCTGGGATGATACTCTAGTTCTCTGACCCACAGGCCCCCTGCTGTGATAGTAGTGGCTCTGGTCTTGCTGCAATGAGTAGTGCTTACCCGTAGCATCTCCTGGCTTGTGACTAGCCCTGCAATGTGGGGATAAGGATTTGCAACCCCTAACCCCTATCCTCATTAGAAGGAAATGGCGTCCCTATCATGCACGATTTGAGTCTTGTATAGTCCTGGTTCAGACCCACGGCTACCAGCACATCTTTGTATAGAGAAAGATCTGTACATCCCAATTGAAATACCTCATAAACAAAGCAACACCACACTTCTGTCACCGATTGAACTAGAGTAGAGATGGAACACTTTTCAATCTAGTTTTCTTCCTTTATTTGCTCCATAATGTGTTATATTGGAAATACTCCTTTGTAAGGTGTGAGAGAATATAATTTCAAAGACTTGCATCAAACTAGGAGCAGCTCGCATGAGGGCAACAAGTAATTTAACCCCAGGCTGTGAAGGGCCTTGTCATATCAAAGCCAAGGTCACCTTGGGCAAATTGCAATCCAAGAAATGCCTTCATTGAGAACTAGATATAATAGTTTTCCACCTTTGTGCACTTGCATTAGGGAATAGAACAGACAGAATAGAAATACTGATTCCCTTCCTTTTGAGAAAGGCATTAAGAGATTTTTTCAAATTAAAATCTACAGTCAATTAAAAAAAAAAAAAAAAGCTCTCAAAAGCAATGAATTTTATCTTCGTAATAGTGTCACATAAATAAGAGTCTTTTGCTAAGCAGCATCACATAATTATATTTCTCATTATAGACAAGGGTTGGCAGAAATATTTTGCATTAATGCAGGTAGTAATATACAATACTACTAATAAACACAAGAGGTGTTTTCATTGCAGCACCTTCTACTGTAGTGAGATTGGTGCTAAAGTGTAAAGAGATTGAACACAAAATTAGGAGCACTTGCCAATAGGGTGTAGGGAAGAAATCTGCTGCAAAATATTTTCTCCAAAATTGCCCGTGAAGTCTTCACTGGTAAGACTGCAATGTGAAACCTAAGACATTTGTGCTGAGTATATACTGTCAGTCCTTTAACAAATCTCAGTCAGATCTGCTGTCTTACCCATTGTGACTGGAACTGACATATTACAGAATGCATGCCTTGATTCCATTTGCATCCCAAATCAATCAGTCATCAAAAGTGTTTTTAAATGTGTGTCCAACCGTTATATGTGTTGATATAAAATGCATCTGTAGATTCTATATTGCTAAAATACAGCACATTTTAGGGTGTTTCATTACCACTTTATCCTTTGAAAAAGCAATTCTTTCCCCTGGAAGCCTACTATTCATATAGTTTGCCTCAATATGAGAAAGTGTGTAACAATATCCTATCTGTTTAAACTGTATTACTGAAAACATTCAAATCCATTTCCATGAATGTGCATTGTAGAAAAATGTCATTTAATTTAGAAAAAAAAAAAGTACTTGAAATCAGTAGGGGACAGCTGGGCGAAAAAAAAGTATTGATTTGGGGAGCTGTTGCAGGAATCCATTATTATTTTGCAATTCGCTGCCATTGACCGTTTCCAGCTGTTTCCAGTAATATTGCAATAGCAGTGAACTGCAGGGACTGTCAGTGTTTTATATAAGAAATCCTCTTACTGCCTCTTTGGATCACACACAGGCGGCTCAGGTACTTGTGTAAACTCTCGGTTAGTAAACAGAGCACAGCTTTGTTTAAACACTGATGATAGGGTTTAGCACTAAATTATCTGCAGATTCATTTCAGCGTCATCAGAAAAGGTCAGCCGCTGTAAAATTAAGTACAATGTGCATGCCTTTTAAAAATGTCTACCGAGGCATCGTTTCAGTACTCTAAAGAGATTTCATTTTAAGTAAACTCCCAAGAAAATGTATTCCCACTGCACCACTCTGCTGCACAGTCTTCACATTGAGAACGGGCTCGGTTAGGCTTTGAGGAGGAAGTGCTTAATGCAGAAACCGCTTTCTGAAAGGCATCTCTGTGACTTCTAGACAGCTGTGTTCTGTGTCCTGTGTGTGCAGGCATGGCAGGGTGATCCATGTTAAATTCTTCTAATTACTGTTAAACCACTATGGTGTTCCTTACAGCATAAGCTGCATCCAAAACCCCCAGCACAGGCCAGGGTGTCTGGAAATGCTAGTCTGAGGGCTCCTTGGGCCGTACTTTTAAGTTAATGCATCGTTTGTCTCGTACTGTTAGGAGAGATGTCATCTCGTGCAGTTTGGGGTGGCTGCTCAGACCGTACAAAATGACTTCTGTTGGAAGAGTAACTGCACGTGACACTAAAAAAAGACGTGTTGCTTTTTTAACTCTAGACAAATTCGTAAACAGCGATGGTTGATTTTTCATACGGATTTATATAGGCCCTTTTAACGAGTTACATCTCTGTAGCTCGTTAACAAACTTAACTGATAAAGAAATAAATAATGAAGTGGGATACTATTATTCCCAGAACTCTGGGCCTGTTGAGTACTATTTACAGTACTCGCGATAGCAGACTTTAACGGTACACCTCATTTATTCAATACCCTGTAAATCACGGCACGGATTGAAATGAAAAGCACATTTGAGCTTGCTTACAGGAGGGCTAATTAGTAAATATACATCGATGTAAAGCTAACCGTCATTTCAAATTGAAATACAAAATAAATGAGCATAGGTTCTTTACACTTGGGTAGATCAGTCGATTTGGGTCATATACAAGCGACACGGTGTCTTTATAAATGCCAATATAAGTGGCTGATAAAGTGTTAAAGGTTTCCAGAGAGGCCTTTTTCACGTTGAGTCTCCCATGTTCTTGCATTACCTAAGGGAAATCCAACTTCTCTCTCTCTCTGAGGATTTCTGACATGTTAAAGCTTTCTGTCACACACTGGAGTCTCAAATCACATCCATTCCCCCAGCAGGGATGCCACTGTTGGGAGAACAAGGCCTTATTTTGTTCAATCCCTGTGAAATGCAATTAGAAACCCCTCCAGAGCCAGCAGGGGCTGAGGCTGAAAGGGAAAAAAAAAAGACCTCCCTGCTGTCTGCCGGTCTGCAGGCTTTTGAAGTCTTAGGCCATCTCTCACCCCCAGAGAGGCTATCAGCAGGCCTCCACTTTTTTCCAGTCAGGTGGGGATGGGGGGTTGTCTTGCTCTGTGCCTTTTAGGGAGTTTTAGAGCTCCCCCAACCCCTCCCCCAAACCCTTTGCCGTGTCGCCCGAGCCATCTAGATTGCTCAGGGCTACAAAGTGTATCTGGGGTCAGGCAGTTTTTAATATTGTGCTTCCTAGTTATTTCCTCTGTGCTTTCTGTTGTTATTATCTTAAAGATACACTAGGTTATTTATGGCCCATGGGCCTCCATGAACAAACTAACAGAAAAAAACTGGAAAAAAGTGAGCTTTTACTGGACAGCTACAGCCAAAAGTTTTGCATCACCTAGAATTAAAAAAGAAATAAAAAACTATATGAACATAACTATTGTCTTTTTATTTAATATCGTGTAATCAAACTGGAAGCCATACTAGTAGTACAGTGTTTCATTTTAGATTTCAAAATGTCACATTTGTCCATTTTATTCAGTATATGGTCAACTACAAAGCAGTGTGTTATTCAATATATTAACATAACAGTATTCAGCAGGTTTCAGTGGACTTTATGAAGCAAATTTAGTTAATTGTATAGGGTGATGCAAAACTTTTAGCCATAGCTGTATGTATATCAAATAAATGATCTAAACTAACTTGTTAACAAATCTGAATCATCCTGTGGTATTCATTTGTTCAGTTAACTTGTAAGTTGTAAGGCATGGCAACAGTTAAGGTCACATTTTTTGGTTCCTTGACTAGCTTTAATAGCAAGCTTTCATGTGTGTGTGTGTGTGTGTGTGTGTGTGTGTGTGTGTGTATATTTCTATGCATTAATATTCTGTCTATTAATCTTGTTGTTTTTGGCTCGCAGTAAACCACATCAGGGGCTGATTGTCATAAACGGTTGACATATGTTCTGTTTTAGACAACCCTTGAGCTGCATAGAAACCCTTAAGGTTAAATGGAAACAGCTATACAACCAGTGCCTGTTTCCTTTTGTTAAAGAGGAGATTGCGATCATAATGGCCCATGCTGCATTCACAGAATTGTAATGTATGCATGTGACAGGATAGCTGAGTAGTGATGACGTTCCCAGACCAGGTGAAAAGCGCTTGTGCACCGTATTTATTCAAACGCAGTAAATATTTAGACGAAAATGAAATAAATATTTAGACAAAAAAAAACAACTCTCTGAGCCTTAAACAAAAACAAGACACATATAACAAACACCACACGTAGGTCAGGCTGGGCACTAGCCTTCATTGATCCTACCATGCAGTCTGTTTTCTTTTTCTCCTCACTCTCACACACGTGTTCCTCCTCTTTGAACACCCACCCCGACCAGCTGGTTTTTATACCAGTGACCATCTCCAGATTAGCAATAAATGAGTCAATTAATTAATCTGGAGACGGTCACCTTCTGCACAGGGTTTGTGTTTGAATAAGCTGTCTGGCAGAGATGAGCTGCTAACACTGCCTGTGTCAGACCGCATTTAAACCAATCAATAACAAGCCAAAACATTGTTCTAAATAAGCACAAAATACATTTAAATCATACAATGACAACATCACCCTTTTAAGTAATAATACAGTACACCACAATAAGTTTAAAATCATAACGATACATTATAAATCATAATGCAATAAATGCAACATATTTAATTTACGAGCAGGGCTTAGCCCCGCCCTCTCTAATTATGTGCAGGTTTTTTCTTCTGCCCTGCCACAATGCTTTATTTTAAGGACTGTCTTAACCTAACTTAACATCCTTTTCTCTCTTCTAAATACACTCCGCGAAAGGTAAAAAAAAAAAAAAGCAGAACTTGAAAATAAAGATTATACAGCCATTCATTTGGTTATCAGCTCAATGTGTTTTGCCACAATTTGGTTTTATTGGCTCAGCGAGGGAACGTTGCTTGGAGGCGTTTTTATTGTTTCAGCATGATTGTTGACATACTAACGTAGATAACGTCTCACGCAGTACATGCTATTTGTGTAAGCGAGATGGCATTTGCATCGTTTTGCATTTCTTCAGTTGCTGGAGCTGGGCATTATTCAGTTTGGTGGTTCTGGGTGCTTTTTGGCTTAGGGCACCCCTCTGAACACCTTAGGAAAGGCATTAACATTGTACTGCAAAGCCCTTTCTTTGACAGTCCTTTTAATAGAACATGCGGGCCACTGTTTGAAGCTGTCATTTCTTTTCTCATAAATTTCCCTTTTTACAGCAGAGAAACAAAACAGCTACAGCCTGACTGATAAATGTCGCTTAAAGAACGGAGGGACTTGTAAGATTCCCCCTTTCCTATTGATATTAACAGGTTTTAAACTCAAAGCCTTGTCGTTCACTGTGGGGCTGGGCACATCTAAGCCCTAAACCATCCTGACTTTCAGCTGGGTTTATCGCTTGTATAGTATACACACCAAAATGAATGCTGTTTGCTGCTTCCAAATCCCTCGCGTTTTGTCTCCAAGTCTCTTTCTTGTCTCTTCCCCTTCATGTTCACAAACACTCGGCTTCCTTTTATTTTTTCCCCACCGGCGATGACTGACAGATTAATATATGTCTGGCTACATGTCTCAGGAATTAAAGAGAGGGGTGCTGTCAGACTCGCTTGTCTGAAAATGAGATTAGCCGCAGTTGTCATTTGCCGCCTATAGCAGTCTTACAGAGATAAGGTTGCATTTAATGAGTGTAAAAATGCCTCCTTGCCTCCAAAAAGTGGGAGGGGGGAGGCTGCTGATTTTTCCTGTGTCAGTTTGCCGCTTTATCACATAGTCTGATAGCGTAGCACCCTGGAAGACACTGACAGGTTGATAGCAAGGACTATCTACTTCAGTCACCATCTCCTGAATGTGTTGCCAATTTTAATCCTCCCTTAGAACGTTTCCATGGCAAGAATGTACTGCTGTATTACCATATAATAAATTGACACTTTGCAATGCAGTACAGACTTCAATATACAAGGGAACAGCCGTATTTTATTTGGTTTTGAGTTGCTGCTCAGCTGTGTTAACCCAGTGAAAGTCTGCTACCCAATGGGACCAGTATGTTCTGGTCAATCTTGTTGCCGCACACGGCCCCAACACAGAAGTCATTGTTGTCTCACAGTCCCGACTAAGGCTCCCCTAATTGGCACACCCCAGGAAATGCAGCTGGTCCCTTTGGATCTGACAACCCGTCACTCCCCAGGATGCAGTCTCTCTACAGCCTTTACAGCAGAGATATAGGGTTTGTGACCCCACTGCATCAAACAAGCTAGCTGTTGCCTGTTTAGAAAGCATCATTGTCAAAGATTCACAGTTAGAAACCAGTCAACAAGGCAGAAATCCATAAATCCCATGTTTGGCACTTAGTTGCTTAGGTCTAAAATGTTCATGTGTTTGGAAAGAAACACATAGCAAACATGTATTTTCTATTTTAATAACATGATATACGCTAACTGAACACGGAAAGTTCATATCTCTGAAGGGCAGTTAAAAAGTCCACATGCTTTTAATAAATGTGATCCTGGGCACTCGCCCTCCTCCGAACACTTACTTGCATTGCCCCTCTGGCTGCTGAGATGGTGCAGACTTGGTTCACTTAAGATCAAAATAACCTGAAAGAAAGTTAAGTTGGGAGATAGAGAGGTGAATTGGAATGAAAAACAGAGAAGACTGTCTCTATTCATTAGAGCTCAGTTAGAATTGTTTAACATCCTGATTTATTTTTACCAGTACTGCCTGGAAATGCAAGTGATGACAAATCTTTGCCGTGTAACATTGGGACATGAATAAATGCAAAGGAATTTGTTGACCTTTTTATACTCCACAGAGACCTCATGAATAGATATCCTTCCTTCAATACATGTACGTACGTTTAACGAGCAAGTGAAGTGGTACCCCAAATATTATGCATTTACTGCCAAAAAAGAGTGGGATATTTGTTTTTCATTTAACCCCATTACAATTTATTTATTTATTTATTTTATAAATGGTGACTGCCAGAACTGGTAGGGTGTGCAATGTGGAACCAGTCTTGGCAGCTGCCATAATAGAAATACAATTTCTATATTACATACACAGTATCCTAGCAATGAACTCGTGTTGCTGTAATCGCTTCTGTTTGAAAAGAGTGAGATTTTAGTAACGCAATAAAAGGCAATTGAGAATCTGTCTCATTTGATTGCAATCGAGGAGAGAGTTCCTATAAAATTAACCCGGATTCCAAATGACTTGAAACAGGTGCTTTGAAGCCTTGATCGAGACTAAGCAAAGGAATATATGATGACAAAGCATCAGAAAGGAAGGACTGGTGTTCTGTAGATAGAACCTTAGAAGCAATTACAGGAATATTATAGGATATCTACATGTTTGAACTTTACCATCCATTCTTCTGCTGTGGCATGAGGGAATGAAATGTGTCTGAAGCTGTTAATGTCACAACTGGTCATCATCAATTGTTTGTTTACTTCTCTGGCACGGTGTATGATGATTTAAATACAACCTAAAAGTTATTATTGGGCATTTGTTTTAATTAACCAGAATACTAGAGGTGCAATCTGCAACCAGGTGATCGAACCATTGAGAACTGCAGTGTTCAAAAACTAGAAGAAAAAAGACACGCATGTCTTCTAAACTTGTTTTCCAGACATCACGAGAATGCCTTATGAAAGGTGGCCACTTTGAAACGCTCACCCATCTGAAGTGATGGCTTGTGAGTAACCTGTGCTGTTTTACAACTGAAACCTGATGTCATTGAAATGCTTTTAGTCACAGGGGTCAGTTTGGTTAGTCATCAACGACAAGAGTGCCTGGCTTGCTACAAAAAAAAAAAAATTAAAAATCCCTCACTTTTCCTCAGAAGAGTCTTCAAAGCACATTCCCCCGGCTTACCCAAACATGTTTTTGTTTAAGTCTGTCAGGGTTTGCATTTACATAAAATGTCCTTTGATGGATTTGGCCGTTGGTAGCATAGTGGCTGGAAGTAATCACAAGTTTCAGTCATTTTTCAAATTGGGTAATAAGCAGTTGGGATTTAGAGTACTGATTTGCAAGATATCCTGTCCAAGGGCATCTTGAAATCCATTTCCAATCCAGCTTGGCTACTGCCAACATGGCACTGAAAGATTGTCTATGAAATTAAAAAAAAAAAAAAAAACTGCCTCACTTTTAGTAGCTTCAAATTTATTTGATTTTTTTTTTACAGTCCCCTTAACCTTTTTTTTATCATGTTTGTAATCATGTGGAGTGGTTCTTATGCAAATGTTTTCTTTGTTTTCCGAGAAGACTGGGAGATGCTCTTCATGTTTAGTTGTCTGCCAAAGATACATGTAATCTAGGCTAGATCAGCTGTTTTTCTTTATAGAGGTAAGTGCCATGTAGTGATCTGTCACAAGTTTTGTTGACAGGACACTGCTATGCACTGGTGCATTCCAATGGAAAGACACTTGCTGGTCCAACCTGCCTTACACATATTTTTTTTTTTTCGGCTTCATTCTGCTCCTGTCGGTATCACTCGGCCATTGAAAGGTTTTCTTGGCTATTTCTGGAGAAAAAACGGCTAGAGACCCATGCTTTACGTCTTTTTGATGATGTTGGACCAGGTCCGACATAGGACAGCAAAGGGTTAAAGATAACACCAACATTTTATGCAGTGGTACGAATGCAAAACAAGAGGCTGTTTCGTAAAACGACATGTTTTTACATCACCTTTCAGCAGCAGTGATACATTTGTGATGATACTTTAGGCTATTTTGGGTTGTTTTTTTTGTCCATGTGTGGTCCTTGCTAAAATGGTACTGTGTTATGAACAATACTGGAGAAATGGATCATAATCTAACACAGATTTGAACTCAAAGCTCTCTGTTATTGATTGGTCTCTGCCTCCTTGTAGTAATAGAGTCAGTGGAATGGCTTGTCCTAATTCCATATTTGTTTACAGTCCTTATCTTTCATCTTTCAGCAGTAGATCAGAACCTCTTGATGTACTGTATTCCAAAAAAAACCTAATGAGTATAAATCATACAGTAAGATTAAAATGCCACTATGTTTATTTTAATCTTGCCCGATGAAGGCTTAATCACAGATAGCCACCGGGAGATGAATAGGTGGTGACAGATAGCGAGATGCAGAGATACGATAACAAGGATTTATCAGGGTGGACGAGAACAGGGGACTGATGGGACAGCTTGGAGAGGAGTCAGGTCTTTTGCCCAGCATTGGATAGAGAGAATACCTAATGACCTTGAGGAAGGCTGGAGGAATAAAGGAATAACATGGTGGTAAACTGTAACCTCAGGGATGTTAGATTCTGATTTAAATTCCTACATTTTAAACTTTAACATGTTGCGATTTTTTTGTTAACAAAGATGACATCATCAGAAGCACTCCATTAGATCGCTGTTAATTATTTATAATATACTATGATATTAACGTAGATGAGACTACATGTGTACAAAATGTATGCGCATATGGAAAAATAGCCTTACAATGTACACGCCCTGCTTTATAAACACTAAAGCTAACCTCTACTTTTGACATGCACATCTTTGAAAATGGTTAAACGTTGAAACTGTTAACATGTTTTTTTTCCCCCCTTTGGAGAAGCTCACTTTCTTATAAAACGTATATATCTTTGAACAAGAACCAATGGCAACACAATGGTAACACATATTGTACAATAGCACCCTTGTAATAAGACCCCATGGTACTCTGTGGTACCTTGGAATCCCGTTGCCCCTTAGTAATGAACCATTGCACTGTAGTGCCACTGTGTTGCCATTGAACATTCTTTGGTAAAGGCTCATTCCTTTGTGTAAGAATGGCTGCTAATTAGCTAGGGATTTGTATTTCTAATTCTAGTGTTTTATATAAAGTAGATTTAAAGTAGGTTAATTGCGAATACTGAAATGTTTAATACGCTGAGGTTGATAACTTGACTAAGCTATCAACACAGTTCATGACAACTTAATAGATTATTTTTTTTTAAAAAGTTGTGAAAGGCATTGAAATATTGTTGAGCTACATAAGGATTAATTCATCGAGTGCATATATTGTATGCAAAACAGTAACTTTGTGCTGTGTGACATAAAGGCAAGACAAAGTGATCTTAGCTGATTAGTTTTTTTATATAAAGATTTGAGAGCAATCGAATATCTCCTTTTTTCATTTAAGACTGTCAAATAAGAAAAGGACTTGGAGGCAGTTTTAGAATTTAAAACAAAACTCTGATCAGTACTTCTCAGCATATACAGAGATCAAATATAGACCATTTTATTGTACCTGTGATCTCAATTTAGTGCAAGAGGCTGGCTGGAGGAGTGGGAGAAAGAGGTTCAGTTAGATCCACAGCTATAGAGCAGGCAGTGGCAGTGGGAGCCTCTATTAATGTTATTCAAGGGTGTAGAGCAGAGCTGGTCAGTCTGCTTGGGTAGAGAGCTGTGCTGATGAGCAGAAAATCACAAACACAAACTTTTTACTAAAACTAAAAAGCAAAACAGTAGCAAAGAAACTGCTATCAGAGACAGCCACGTGTCCTTAGAGTCTTTTGAAACTCATTAACATTCATCTTCCATCCTCATCCAGTTCTTGAGTAAGAGAGGGTGTCTTGACCACTGGACAATGGTTGATCCTTTCAAGCTCCCAGGTCGTTACTTCGTAACGAACCAGCTACCTAGAGGTGATATGCTTCATATCCCATTGCCAAAGCCCAAAGCCGCTCAGGACTTATGGGTGTTATTGGAGCCGAAGCCAAGGTCTCAGATGCACTGAGCTGCTGAACCTTGACACTGTGTGGCAAGAGGATTACTTGTCTTGGTGGTGATCTGATTTGTTTCTTTGTAAAGAAGGGCACGGGTGAGATGTGATTTACTACTGATACTTTGGCTCTGAACACATAGCCTTATAGTGATGGGCAGAAGCGTGGATCTTTTTCTTGGGGACTTGTGGCTACTAAAGCTGCACCCCTTTTGACAAATCTCTTGAGATGTAAAACATGTTTGAGGTAGACAAACATATATTTGGCTGCAAACGTTATAGCGATGGTGTCATTCTGCACCAGCCCCCTTTTTTCTGATTTTGTGGCGCTACCACATTTGACGCAATTCCATAATTCCTCTTTTGTTCTGTGCCCTGGTGCAATGGTGCGATGGTGCCAAGTGGGTGGAAGATTATTTAAAGCAAGCCGTTAAAAAAATCAGATGTGAGTTTAAAAAGACTTTTCAAGTGCAGTCTTGAAAGAACCTACATTAAAATGTTTCTTGTTGTCAAGCTCAGTGTGTATTTTGACACACTAATGCCACCAAGGTTGTAGTACCATTATATTGCCTTGACTGAACTGCTTCAAGATGCACAGCAAAGCTCTTTATAAAAGTGATATTGTATTCCTAAGTTCTATTTATGTTTACATTTGAAGGTGGTGGTGTTTTAACTTGCATGGGTCAATGTTACCATCTGTCAAGAAGACGATCTCTGAACTTTACCAGCCTGTACTCTGTCAATACAAGCAAATCACAACTGCGAAACAGTGTCTTTAATTGTGAGGTAGCCTTAAAAAGAGGTATCAAAGTCCTTTCTCAACATCCAGCCATTTGTTCATAAACTATCCTGATTAACAGCTAACTGGGCACATCAAGTAGAATTTTATTTTTGTTATTGTAAGAAATAGCAAGTAACAAAAAAAAAACATCAATAAACAGGATCGCGGTGGATCAGCTTTATTAAGAAGTGCTTGCTGTTGATAATGGGTGTTTTGTTTTCTTTCCCTCATGGTAGCGAGCCGCACCGTACTGGGAAATTCATTAATGACTGACATCACTGTGCTCAGCTTTGAGTGAAAGAGTATCATTCTAGTCAGAGTCCCTCCCTCCTCTCTCCCTCTCTCTCTCTCTCTCTCTCTCTCTCTCTCTCTCTCTCTCTCTCTCTCTCTCTCTCTGGCCCTCCTGCCAGCAGAGCTGACAGTGTTCCTCACACACACATACTCCTTAGACCTGGTCTCGGAATGGTCGTCAGTCCCAAGAAAATAAAACCACTTGTCTATTTGAAAAGAGGAGCGAGTAAAGTCAGGTAGATTCAGGAAGTGGGAGGGCTTAGCTGTGGGACGGACCTTTGGAATGCAGGGCTCAATGAATGAGTGCTTATGTTGAGCACCAAGGGGAAGAAGAAGAAGAAGGCACTAGTGTGACTAAGGATCTGTACGTGGCCACAAGGCAGAAAGGCTGCTGAGGAGAAAGGGAGAGGCTTCAAAAAACAATCCTTTTTTAAATTCCGGAATCTTGTTCTGTTTTGGATTTTATCTCTTAAAAATATATAGGAAAGAATTTGGAGTCTTAACTGGCACGGATATTTTTCCTTGAATAATTCCTGTTTCTTTCTTCTGACAGAAGGGTGGACACTGTTTTTTTTGTTTTGTTTTTTTCCTTCAGTGCGTTATAAACCTAATGCTTTCTGACACCCAGGCTCCGTGAGGAAGTATTACAACTGATTCTGGGGGTTTGGAAAGTGAGAAGTTGCAGAATCGGCTTCATTGTGTAGAAAGAATTGACAGCTCCTGAAAAGTGTCTCAAAGGAGCTGTACAGCTAATCTTTTTGTTGCAGGGTTTGCTGGCTGGGCACATGGCTCCCTTTGTCCTAATGGTATATTAGCTTCGTGCCGTCTCCCATCGCTTTTTCTTTTGGAAAGGATGATTTTCTACATGGCTGTCAATAATTTAAGCAAAGGGAATTCACTGCCTATTTGTGGATTACTTTGTTACAAAATCTGAGACTGAAGCAGGGGACGTATTTGTCAAAGCAGTTGCTTTTTTTTTTCTCAGATACTCCAAGTTAAAGGTATGCCTGGTATTTTTGTTTTGTAGTATTGGTTACAAAAGCTAGACTTTGAATACCTCTGACTATATGCAACTCCTTTAAGCTAGCATTCACAACATGCAATTGTGTGGTAAAAAAAAAAAAAAAAATCATTCAGAATAAACATTTCAAAAGATTTTAGAAACATGTTTTATTCAGTCATAGACATTATCTGAAACACCTTTCATAAGGTTTCCTTGCAGTGGTTAGTTAAATATTTGTATTTGTGTAGTAAGGTGTTTTTCTACTTCTTGTGCTTGTATTTACTTATTTGAAACCACAACAGATGCAGTTCAAGCAGAAACTTGAGTTGTCCCTGTTATGCAAAAAGGCTTTTGTTGTCTTTGTTCCAATTTTCCTTTTGAAATTTACCCTGAAAATATTGGAAGAGGCCAGTATAAGTTTCACTAAACAGGTATCTGTACAAAACCAGGGCACTGGAAATATTATATACTGAGAATAAATCTGAAATCGAGCGTTCATGATCACCATTTTACAGTCCTAAGACTCTTTGTACACCATTTTACACCTGCACTCCTTTG
This sequence comes from Polyodon spathula, assembly GCF_017654505.1. Taxonomy (NCBI): domain Eukaryota; kingdom Metazoa; phylum Chordata; class Actinopteri; order Acipenseriformes; family Polyodontidae; genus Polyodon; species Polyodon spathula. Next base: position 1,103,736 of record NC_054574.1, on the reverse strand, counting down.
AAATGCATTACGGACTGGTGGCTTCTACAGTTTCTTTGAATGGAGCTTGCTAATTTAATACTTTACAGCGACATAGAAATCTGTGCAAAACAGATTTTCTACCCAAGGGTTTCTCTCCTCTTCTGAGATATCTGTCTTGTGAGACCCTCTTTAAATGTTATACAAGACAAGCTATCTTATCAACTTATACAAATACAGGAATATAGTAATATCATTTCACTAATAAATGCTTGCTAATCAAAGGATTTGATATGCGGTGTTGAAGATTTCAGACGATTTTTTTTCATTTTGTTTTGTATTTATTGAAGGGTTTTGGGATTGAGTCCTAGTTCTGGAATCTGTACAGTAATTTACTATTCACAGTAAATCTGCGCAATGCTGTTAGTACATGTTAACAGTAAGGTGTAGTTTACAGTAAACAGGAAAATCTCTTAATGTTATTTAATGTAGGATTTACAGCATTGCATTTTTAACAAGTTAATGCCTGTCCATTTTACAAGTTCAAAAATGTTATGATGTTACTTAAACCTTTTAGGATTGCAGGAAAAAAATACAATACACACGGCTCTACAAGCTTTTAATAAGGGCTCTCGGAAATGCTGCTGTTTAAAAGGTTTTGAACTGTGGCACTAAAACCGCACACTGAACAGAGGTGACATTCAGAGTGGGAGAGCCGAGGACAAGTACAAATGAAAGGGGGCATTTCCACTGAAGCAGCTAATTCGCTTGCACAGTGATGGTCATGTTTTAAGTGTATTAGTCAATAGCAGGCGAAGCCTAATTGCAAAAGTAAATAGACAAACATACCAGCACA
>NC_054574.1:1027422-1102422 GCF_017654505.1 Polyodon spathula | reverse complement strand
CTGTTTTTGACTTTTTTCAGCGGGCATCAAGAAACACTAGAATTTATTGGTTTGGATCTAGTGATTACATGTGTCATTTAACAAAATTTTATATATTTTATTTATTTAACATTTTCAGACCAGGATATCCCCTATGAGACTCAAACCTTGTTAACTGGTCCTAGGGCGACAGCTTCGGTTACATACACATACATGACCAAATCATAAAGGCAACAACAACATCAGCATAATCCATGTGTAGAACTGAACCGAACCGACCTGAACCAGCAGGAAAGATGGTTTGGCCCGCCCAAAAAATTCACCGGAACTGTAGTTAGGACCTGCCCATCTCTAGCAGATTGAATCCAGTTCAGCTTCATCCCTGAACTCCAGTCACCAATCCATTTGAAGTATCACAAATACTTGGTTTTGTGACAATATAACAGTTCTTCTCCCATTACTTTAAATTACTTTTAAGTTGGGCGTCCGTGGGGGGGGGGGGATTTGCTGAAGCAATAATGTCTTGTTTAAGTAAATTAAAGTGTCTTAATGTAATTTAGTATGTTTAGTTTAACCAACTACAATAAATCATCAGAATTAAACGCAGCTAATCCTCCCAAATGGAGATAAAGATTCAATTATATTGACTCTGATGTGAACATCAAATTCAATTGTGTTGTAAAATAACGACAATTTGTTTTTTATGTGGGTGGCTGGTTTGTTTTGGTTGCTGTTGGTCAGGGTTGATCTTGGTTTTTTTATTTCGTCGTCTCCAATGGTTTTCTCCCCAGTTTGGAATGCCTATTTATTATTTTGATCCCGGTTCACCGCTGCAAGCCCCGTTGACAAGGGAAACAGAGGTTGAAACACACGCGTCCTCTGAAACGTGCTCCTCCCAATCCGTCATTCTTCACACTGCAGATCCACAGCGAAGCCACCAGACCCATAGTTACACAGATCTGAATGACTCCACTGCAGACCCACAGGCACCCTATCAGCCACAGGGGTCGCTCTTTGACCTGCCCAGTAAAGCTGCAATTAAAATCCAGTGGAAGCAACATCATCTTGAAAAATAGTGTAGCTGTCACCCCAACTGAGCGTTGTTTTAGTGTCCAGACTAGACTAGTAGTGATTGCCTATGGCTGGTCCGTCCATTCTGTCACTTTTTGATGTCAGTATCTCAACTGGCCACATTCAGTTTGAGCTTAATTAAATTCTTACTGGTCTCCCTTTTATTGTGCTGAGCATAGTTTGGTTCTTCACTTTTGGTTTGGTTCTTTTTTTAACATGAAGTACAATGCGATTGACTACAAACGTGGAGAGTTCATCAGCAGTGCCATGTAGTCATCCTGACAACCTGCAGACTGGCAGACATGGCCTTGTCCCCACAACTCAGGACAAAGGAGTTAACACACATTTCACAAATGGTTTCAAGAAGTGTTTGTTAACTCCTTACTCTTGACAGCACCCACAAACAGTATGTTGGGGCAGTGGCTTTGAGGATACAGAATGGGTAAATCTCCTTTAATCCCATCCACATTCTGGACTGGTCCAAACTTCACAAGACAGTCTTGGTAACTTATGTGATTTTCAACTGACAAGAGCAAAATCATTCTAGCAATTGCTTACAGTTCCCAAACATCCCATTATTTGAAATGGAGAGTGAAGAGTTTATCTCTCACATACTTAAGTAGTCTTATAATTCATACAGTCTTGGTTTAATGCCTAAGTCATCAACATGAAAGCAGATCTTTCAATAAATGGTTCCAGTGTTTAAACCATGTGTGTGATTAGATTTGATCATAAATAAAAATCAGCTGTGCCTTTAGATGATTTCTGTAGTCTTTAGCTTAGTACTTGAGAGAGTTTCAACATGTGGTCTTTCAAACACAGTTCCAGTGGGATAAATAGTCTTTTATATTGATATGGATTCCTGTAGGATTGAACGCCAGCACAGGCCAGCAGCCTGTATCTGTGTGTTTGGGTGTAAACAGCACACACACAAACATGCACAGACAAACTGGAAGCAGCAATTCTATTTTGCGTACACAAAACCCAACAAATTGGATAGATCTGAAACCTTTTGGCAATTAATTAAAGTAATTCACAAAGCCCAGCCGGAAAATTGGAAGCGTGTATCTTTACCCCTGGCGTGATTTTAATCAAGCCACATGTCTTTATGCTAATGCTAATGGATGATCGTTTATTGATTTCATGGGAAGATGCCTGCAAATAAGTTGTGATTGAGAAAAATGCATAACCCTTTATTATTTAATGAGTTCAGTTTAATCCTGGCTTGATAATAACATTCCTCCCTCCACATACCTTTTCTCTCTGTTCGTCTTCCCAATTGTACACCCTCAAGCAGTCTGCTTAATTAATGTACTGACACATAGGGTCTCACATTTGTAGTATTCTCAATTGCTGATTCTCTTATGAATCCTATTCGCTTGCTACCTGTAAAGGCATTGCAATTAGAAAAGCTCATTATTATTTTTTTTTGTTAACCGGGGAGAGAGAGGATTAATTCAGTTCTTCACCACGTGAAGCCTCAGTGTGCCAGAACTTCCATTGGAGTCCAACTGAATTTATCTGTAAAAACAAATCTTTTTGGGAATTTAGAATCTGGAGCTTAAAATTGGATTCCCCTCTTTGACAGAAAAGGTTTTTAGGTCTTTTGAGTTTTTTTCAGACTGCAAATGCAGGGTAATCCGTTTCAGTGATTATGGGCATGTTCTATTGGGTCTATTCAGGGGACATTTTTCTTAAAAAAACATGATGTTTATGAAACCCAGCATCAGCTGATCAACCCTTTCGATTTTGTGCGCAGCACATATCCTATATAAATTGGGCTCGCTCCCAAGGCGTGTGATTCCTATATACCTAAGCTAAGGGGAAAAGAAATCTAGTTTGCCTCTCACTGAGTGCATCCTTCAGTACTGCTGTTTTTCTCTTGCGCCCAAAGCAAATTGGCGTAACGACTGCTGATCAGGAAAGAGGGAAAGATAAAGAGTTGAGTCTTCAAGTCACATTATCACGCTTGTTGAGGCTTTTAAACAATCATTGCCGTCAAAGCATTCTGTAACAACTGTAAAAAAGCTAATCACAGGTGGCGGTAGGTGTGAAATGCGCTGCTCTGTGCTGGATCCAGGGCATAATGGCGGTATTCATGGGGTTTCTAGAATGGGTCCTTTATGTAGCCAGTCACATGCTTGCTGAGCTGAAAGGACTATTTTGTTCAATTTGTCTGAAAGCTGCTGCCTTATATGACAGTTAAAAGACTTTAGCTTTTAAGTTTCTTTAACCCGCTGAATACTGAAAGGCCTTTGAGACACGTGATCTATCCATCATTTTAGCAAACAACAAAACGGCTAGACAGTGTATAAGTTTAACTTCATAAGCTGGGTCACATAAAAAAAAAGCAAGACCTTTTTCCCTTTTCTTGATCCTGCAGCCAGTAGAGCAGTGCAGTCAATATCAAACTGTGTAAGATTGGCGTGAGAACCGCTAAAGTTGCGTTTGGATCCAAATTCTGGTTTAATTGCCAAAATGTTGTGCACAGAGTGACGTGTGCACAGTTCCGACTTTTAAAATGAGAAGTAAAATGCTCCAGATTAATTAACTTGTAGAGCAGGCATATTTTTGTGGCGTTTTAATAAACAACTACAGCATAGAAACCCTTTGCTTCTGCACAGTGTCAGACGAGAGTAGGTTCATGTTGAGCGTACATTACCTTGAATTGCTGGTAATTATACAACAGTTGTTATTGGCTCTTAAGCCGTGCGTATAGGAACGAGAAGCAATTTATTTAGGTTTTAACACTACCCTAAGTGATGATTTATTGGCTTTCAAAATGCTGCTTAAGGCCAATCCTACCACCCACTACTCCATTTTCAACCTCAGCTATGATTCCCGTTGCTATGTAACTGCAGCGGTACAATGGGGTTTGGCAGAAGTGTGTCTTTGAAATCGTCGAAGCTGGAATGCATAAACAAAACACCTCTTAATCCTCAGATCTTTTGAGATGATCTGTGAGAATCCTGCAAGATCCTTAAAGCACGGTGGCTTTGATAGGTAGGGTACATGCGTTCATTACACTGCATTGGTATTAGTTACTGCATAGGAATGTCAGAACAAGATGCTGAAGAAACAATACATTTAACAATCACAATTCACCTTTTTTGTTTGCTCTTGGGCATCAAGGGCAACGTTTAGTATTTTTGAGAACTGTCTGTCAGCAATAGTTATCGCTGTAGTGCCATTTGATTTAAGAGAGAAAGCAGTGCTGTATAAGTGTAAGATCATGCAGATTATTCAGCTGCCTTCCAAACTGTTTCATGTTCGAACCTTCATTTCTGGTGGTTCACAGATTTCAATTTCTGCCAGCGTGGAACCTGTAGTAACAGACTTCTTTATTTAAATGAATACGTCTTTACATATTAAGAGCTTCATGCTTAACTCGCTGCCAGCCTGTTTTATTGTTATAGATTGCAGATATGATGAAACATTGTTATACACAAGAGTGTACCCAGACTCTACTCTGTCATAGGCTTTACACGCCGAGCGTGCGTTATATACTGGGTGTGCATTGTAGTACAAAAATAATGAGGGCTACTGTTTAGACATTAATACTTCATGCTTTTTGTTTGATTAGTGTTCTGCACATAAACACTAGTAACCGGGCAGTCTGAAAAAATCAGTTTTTAAACTGTTAATTCCTGAAGTAAACCTACACTCTTTCTTCATGTTGCTGTTCATCTCAGGAGCTGAATTTTTCATGTGGCAATTAAAATTTATAGGTCAAGGTTCCCATGACACCTGTTTCTGCTAATATGGGAAAGCGGCGGTCAGATTCGCTAAGGCTGTAGCGATTTAAAGGGTGAAGGGTGACATTTTCTCCCCATTTTGTAAATGAATGCGATTGATCTGCCTAACAAGAACAAAGTTAGGCTTCAAAATACCACATAATAAAGAGATTAAGCCTTTAAATGGCTTTCCAAAGGCAATCTTTATTGCATGGCCCTGAGCGGGGCATTGCATTTTCAATTAGAATTTCTAATAGGCTATTGACTAGAATGTATAAAATATAGCGACAGATCGCCTTATAGATGATGGAAATGTGCTTTACAGCTGTGGAATATTACCTTATAAACCCTAGTTTGAATTATACTTGAATACAGTGTGTGAATCAGATCGATCAAACATACAATACTTTAAGCGGTGTATGTTTCAGGTGTGCTTAGATTAGGTGAAATCCTTTTTTTTTTTTTTTTTTTTTTTTTTTTTTTTTTTAAGTGGTTTGTACCTAAAAATGTGTATAATTTAAAACCTGCTTTCATAGTAGTCTTACTTAACAGGGTATGCTTTTGATCCAAATAAATCTACTGGCAGTACTGTTCTTTTTCTGTTAAGCAGATACTTTCCTGTGTGTTTTTTTTTTTTTTTTTAAATAAACGCTTTGATGTATTGCCATGTGTGATGCTTCAGTTCCTAGGCTCTGTTGACTGTTTCTAATTTTCAGATTCCGAATGATGCAAGGCGGGGGACTGAAGCCGATTTTAATTAGCAGCAGTGCTGTATTAACTGTTACCATAATATTTTTACTGTTATCATGGTGATTAACTGTGCAGCACAGCATGTGTAGTCTAGTAATGTTCACACTTTCAGAAAAAAAGCAGTTTTTTATATTATGCAGACCTGTCAACTTTGTTCATACAAAAAACTTAATTATAGTGGAAAGTCTAAGCAGGCGGCAATAGGATACAATTTGTCAGAGCTTAACCACCCTTCTATTGAAAAGGGTTAACATTCTGCTTATGTTACAGTGCATTAAAACTGTAATTAAAACAGCATTACATCCCCATCTGCCAATCTCCAGTAATCTTCTTTAATTGCAGTAATTAAACTATATTTACATGTTCAGAATACTTGTAATTTAGCAAATTGCACTCTCTGCTCTACATTTAATCAGACGCGCAGCTCCAGTATATTTAGTGTGGAATGAAGTAATTTCAGTGTTTTGATTACTGTAGCGGGTTTTGACAGAGTAAGTGGGGCTCTGGTTAAGGGCTGTGAAAGGTTAGGGAAACAGTCTAGCAAGGAGATATTGTCATGGGCTTGATTGTCATGTTAGTGCTTCATTATATGTTCCAGTTCCTCTAGAAATTAGTGAGAAGTCGACAGGGTTTGAAAAAGACTTGTTTTAACCACAATCTAGGCATCGGGTAATCCCTGACTTTTATTAAAGGAATACAAGCAGTTAAAATAATATAGATTAATTGCCATTAATTTACAGTTTTATCCATTAATTTGTGGAATCACAAGAAATTGTTGAACCAAAATAAATAACCACTCCCCACAAGCAGAGAATTGTCTTATGTTGTCTACAGGAAACATTTAAAGTCAGTAACTACTTTTGCCATGTATTGGTGTGTATTATGCTCTTGCTTTGAAGTGGACTCTCTTGGAATTATTATTTTGTTTATATAATTTTTTTATTGCATGCATTATTGTGCAGCATTAAATTTTAAATGTTAATTCATGATAATTCCGTGTTTTACTTATGTCACAGTACACATCAGCATGTATTTGGAATTCAGTTTGAATGGAAAATAATAATTAACCTTGGATTAATGCTTTTAAATCTGAAGATATTTACACATGCTGGTAATATTACTAGTCCTGGGAGTTAGTTTATGAAGTGATTAGCTTTCATATTTACAGCAAATTCTGCAAAATGATTTCCCCCATGTACACAAAAACACAAAACAGAAATGATACTGTCATGAGCCAGTGCAACTTAATCGCTGTTTTCAAATGACTTTGTGTTTTTTTTGCCAGTCAAACTTATCACACTTTTTTAAAAACAAAAAGCCAAAACAATTATGTGCATGAAATGCTTCAAATAAAAGATTTTAAAAAGTTTGGCACAATATGATGTTTATTATCCTTGGCAGACCATTCACCCAACTCCTTGGGCTAGTGGCATTGTGGGTTAATTCACTAGCCTTTCCTGCATCATAAAAAGCTAAGTGCACACTAAAGAAAAAAAGGGTAATATTTGAAGATTTTTATACAAAAAAAGGGAATCGTTTATATAATAGTTGTTCAGTTTGCTTCTGTTGCAACCTCTCCCATGGGTTCTTGCTGCTAAAGCTGATAGCGCCTGCTAATTGCAATTGAGGGGAATAAAAAAGCGACACACTGAACAAAACCATGCAAGTGTTGCTGGATTTCTGTCATGTAATAAACAAACAAGCAGGAAACTAAACTGCAATGGGATGCTCGTTACATGGACAAGTGATAATAAAGCAGTAGCCTCTTAATAATAACTCAGTCAGACTGCGGTTGTAGAATCTCAGTTATGTACAATCTTTAATAGTAGAACCTATTTTATGGCCTTTGATGGTCTTTGTTTTTTCCCCCGTGCGTTGCGACGCAGCTTTTGTATGAATCCTCATGCACTGAGGAATAAGATCCTAGAGTGTAGTCTCTCTGGATTAAAACAAAAGAAAAGAAAATACATGCTCGCAAGCCATTCCTGTTTTCAACAGAGTTCACGAGGGGATCTCTGTTTCAGTAGTAAAGGTCACTCATTAGTTTTCTGTTTACTGATTGATGTGTGACCAAGAAGATATGGTGAGTGGAGGATTCCCAGGTTACAGTAGATGGTTTGATGCTTGTTTTTTTTTCTTATTCATTTATTTATCCCTGCATCTTTACCATTTGTGTATATAGTGATTAGAATCAGGCAGTACTGTGCAATACAGAGCTGCTTTATCACCTGCGTTATTTTCTAAAAATCAATAGAACCTAATATAGGATGTGCAAAACACCATTACCAGGAGATAGTGTTAATTCCTTAATTGAATATAGAGATATACCTTTCCTCTGGACAAATGTGATTGTCAACATACTGTAGAACAGGGAACTCTATATTACTAATAAAAACTCCCCATCTTTTGAAAATGTTTCTAAAGAAATGCATTACTGCAGTACAAGATGTAACGAAGGGGTTATATTTTGTTGAAGAAAATGGTTTCAATATATATTTTTTTCTCCCACAGACTACACACTGTTCAGTCAGTTGATATCCCTCAAGCTGAAAAACAAATGGGGGCCTGAGACGGCCGCAGCCTGGATCCTCATTAGCTGAATTGTAGTTTCTCCTAATTAGTTCTATTCAACGTAATTAGCATGGATGAGTCTAATCAGCTCATGTGAAACCAATCAAACGCTTGGGATAGAATGTCCTTGGCCTCTCTTTCGGAAAGGTTCACTGGATTTTCAGGTTTACTTTCATACAGATTTTTTTTTTTTTTTTTTTAAAGAGACTGCATGTATTTAATGATGGATGTTTTTGAAAGAAAACCTTTACAGTTTGGGTTGAGATAGCAATTTAGATGGTGAACTGAATAATACGGTCTAATCTGAGAGCTTGGGTTTGAATTTACACAAAGCAGCCGGAGGCAAGTAGAGCAATGCTGGCACATATAATGAGATGGATAGGTCTCTACATGGAATTATTCTAGCTTGCATGTACTGGGGTTCCTGAGTGACTCATCTGGTAAATTCTAAACCAGGGACCGTTTCTCCTCAACACGCTGCAGCAGACCCTACTGGTCAGGCGTCCGGTCAAGTGGACACCTGCATGGCGGCCCTTTGCCCGCCAGGGGCTGGTAACTTGATGATATCCCATGCCCAGCTCCTGGGTGTAAAGACACAATTGGCTTGGTCGTGGGATCGGGGGAAGCTCACTGACCTTCAGTTTTCCTCAGCTGTGAGGGGAATTTTTCCGATGAGGGAGTATAATCGGACATTCTAAATTGGGGGGAACAATTGGACGCGCTGAAGAGACATCATAGTGACTGCATAGTATTGTTATTTGAAAATCGACTGCAATGTCTCTCTCGCCTGTACAGCAGTGTGGACACGATTTATAGTTTTGGGGTTTTCATTAAATATTGTTGTAAGAAGAAAGTATGGTTACACCCAAATTGCAGACTTTTTTCAATTTGCATCATGCTGTACTTCTGCAGGTAATTTTCAAACCTTGCCTGCGTGATACTTCCCTGAATCTTGTCAGGACTGGTTTGACAGTTTGTGCCTTTTGGTGTTGTCAGGAATAACGTGCCTTTTAAAATAATTTGTAGATGTTAACCTTGTGTGTTCCCTATCATTGCAGTCAAACATCATCCTTTTGGACTGAGAAGAAAGAAAGTTACGCCATGATCATGGCTTGCTTGTTCTCACGATAAACTGCTCTGAGCTACATGGCTTTGGCATGCAAGCTGATGGTTTGTGTTAGTCTTTAAATTGCAGTTTGGTTCAATTCCAGGAATGGGGTTTTTATAGATCAGTTAACCCTGTTTTTTTTTTTTTTCCTATGGTTCTTTTTGAAGTAGCGTCATTGCTGTGCGATTGCATTGTGATTATATCAAAGAACGACTGGCTTTGGATGGATGCATAGTAATAAAATACATTGCTTAAACTAAAGTTAATTGCAAACACTTAGGGTTTATGATTTGGTTTTTATAGATCTTGAACAATTAATTTTTTGGTTTTACCCTGTTTGTGGATGGCGTACAATACGGCATTATCATTGCTGCCATGAAGTGTGAAGTGCAAATCTTTACAGAAGCCAACTCATGTTTCAACCAACCCAACCCCACCGTCCAGAAATCCTAGCAATGCCACTGCTTTAGAAAATGAAAAATTATCAAATGCATTGCTCAGACACAGCTTGCTAATATAATTTAAAAACCTTAAAGGATCTCAGTAAGATTGAGTTGGTGTCATCTCTCCATGACACTCGATGGAGGGAACTAATTTGTAGATTAATTGGGTAATAAGTCGTGTTATTAACTGTTGGGCTTCACGGTCATTCTTTGTTAGGAAGATAATAAATGTTTCAGAAGAGACAGCGAGAGACCAAAAGGAAGTTTCTTAAAGGTATGATAAGTCACACAACAGAAATCAGCCAATCAGTGAAGTGTTTGCCAAAACTGTCTTCATTTTTATTTGTTTTCGTTACTGGTACATTAAGATATGCTACTGCTTAGATAATTAAAATAGACCCTAATGGCTTGTGAGAAAACACAAATGATATCAATTATCATCAGGTTACAATTTCATTATCTGTGTTCTTATGAATGCACAAGAATGAATGTATTTATTTCTAGACTCTGCCATTTTATAATGTAGGTTTGGAGTATCAAAGTGAAAGGTCACTAAGGCATGGCCGCTATTTGTCAAAATTACTTTATAATTTTGGTTCTGAAGACAGTTTTGCGTGCTAATTGTAGCCGACACAACTGCAGATATATTCCAATTAGTCACCAATTTATCATACTCCTCTGAACATGACCCTTGGCTGACACATTCTCCCAATTCACTTAGCTGCATGCAGTATTCAAATAACTACTTATGAATGTAAAGTAACTTGCATTTCCTCATATAGATAGAAGCAGCACATTATAGGTGTCAGAACCACATATAAACACAATTATTGTAGCAAAATGTCCAGCAAAGTTTAATCAATTGTGGCAAGTGATCCTTGGCATTGACAAACCAATAAAAAGCTGGGTTTTGGTCACCATGACCTAGATTCTTATAGAGCGTGTGCTAAGCATCCAAGTCGTATAGATTTGCATCCCTTTGAATTCAAAATAAACTGGAAAGTCTAATAATGACAAATCCCTGACTTAACCGTAGATCAAATCAGCATTAATTCATCTTTTAAAAGACTTTATATTGTTTGAATGAAATGCTATAACAATGTAATATAATATGTTTCACAGAGTATTGGATTAGACTTAGGAGCCACTCTCAAAACGAATACCTGCACAGCCATTTGAGAACTATGTTTGCCAGCGCCGTGGTTTAAAATCTCTTTGCAAGTACTAACTTTGAACTGACTGTATAATACCCTTCCTGTTATACACCAGGGATGCACTGGCAGGCACCACTGCTTCACTGTGCACAGGAAGCCAGTACTCTCCTATCAGCTGATATATGACACTAATACAAGGCTCGACTTCTCCCTAACAAAAAAGACGGATTGTTCTGAATTTAGACAAGATGTAGGATCCATGACTATGAGGTACCGCAGTGCCTGGCCCTTGAGACCACTCTAATTGCTTTACATCTGTACAAAGGTTTCTTGTAATCGGGCTCTCTGTCTCCATTTGTCTTCCTTTCAGCCTCGTAGTAAAGGCCTTAATTGGTCTTAGTGGGGCTTTTTTCAGTTAGCTCAGCGGTACCTTCAGGGCTGAACAAGTACAGAACATTACCTTTGTGGGGGGGGGGGGGGGGGGGGGGGGGGGGGGGCAGGAAAAGACATCAATACTTCTATAACTTTAACACTTTAATTAACATGCGCCCAGCGAGAAGCGGGTTTTCAGAAATGTGAGCTCTTAAGGGATTTAGACAAGGATCAGACATGTAGAATTATGTGGAACTTTTCTAGATTTCCTCCCCCAATTGCCAGTGGCAAACAATTGTAGGCCTTGTCAGCGACAGGCAGTACACTTCTGTATTAGGTTACTTTTCAGAGGCCGATTTAAAGAGTCGTGTTCCTTAAGTCAATAGCCTAAAGGTGAGGGGGTGTACATGACTGATGAGCGCCCGCTAATCTGCGCAGCTTAATCCACTAATTATTTAATACTATGGTGATTTAGTTTATTGGCTATAAAAATGCGTCATAACTTGCTTGTCAGCAAAACTACCTGGAACGTTTGAGTACTGCAGGAACAATTGGCATTTCTACAGAGGTTTTTTTTTTTATTATTATTGCTGCTCTGGGTTTGTTATTTTATATAACTGACTGCTTTACCAAAATAATTCTTTAAACTGTTTTAAGATAATGCAGGTTATTTTGTAGCTGTTCTGTAGATACCCAGCTTCTAATAATGTAACTTTTGGATGCATGTACTTTTCAGGATGGTTGTAGGTCCACAGTGTAGTGTCTGTAAAGGATTATAGTCCAAACAGATTGTATATTGTCTGCTGCAATAAGGGTAGAGGGTACTGAGAAAGGATAGGCTTTACCTGCTGTGCTTTTCTATTATAAAACATGTTTGTTTCATTTTTTTTTTCTTTACTGTGTCAAATAGATTTTGCTTGTGCATAGAGACCTCTTATATACCTTTTTGTTATTTGGCAACAGAGACAGTAACGTTCAGGGTGCAACTGTACCCCGACGTCTATATTCAGGGTTATTGTGTACTTGATTATATTAAAGGAAAGCAACCACACACAAAAAAGTCACATTTAAACAAGAATGGTTGCATATTAGGAAAAGCATATAATGTACATGCTTGTGCTAATGTGCAACACTGCAGTCAGTCAGTACTGTAGTAGGTGAAATGAAGCCTTGTGAAACGTTTATTAATAATAATAAAAGAAACGTCTGCAGAGACCCTCCGGGTACATTGTAGTGTGGTCTACATTCCACATAATGCTTGATTAATTTCAGATGGAAATGGGTAATAAAAATGTTCAACCTCCAGCGGCATGACTCCCATAGTGCTGTAGTGTAAATTTCCTTTTTAATAAAAGTGAATTCAATACATTGTAGCTAAGCGTATACTCAGGACAAGGAAGGCGCTTCTACATGGGGGCTGATGCTTCAAGAGGTTGGGAGCAGGAATGAAATTATTAGCGCTATAATAATGCAATACTTGGCCACCAGGTGAATGGAAGAACCTCATGAGTATCAAACGGCTACAGTAATAATGTTTTTTTCAGGTTTTAGTTTGTTTTTGAAACATTTTAAATGCATTTTTAAGCGATTTTTTTCTCAGTTGTATTGCTTTGTAGTATGTTACTGCAGTAGTGCTGTTTCTGAGTTATTGGGTGCACAGTACTGCACTATACTACAGTGTTGCAATGTGTTGTAGTAGCGTTGAGTAAATACGGCAGTGCAGTTTGTATGAAAGACACTGAACGCCTCCAGGTGAAACAAAGGCAAAATATATCAATGTAAACTTTTGAAGCTGGTAGTTCTTGTGTAGTTGTTTTACTTGTTGAACAAGACTTTGAAAGCTGTTGGCTCACACTGGAAGACACTTAGGAGGCATCATTGCTGCAAGTGGCTGAGTGTGAGTTTTCACGCAAAAAGGAGCCAAGCAGAAGATGCATTTTTTCAGTCTTTCTTCACTGATAAAGATCTTAAGCACTCCATTCAATTATCCATGCTATTCCCTTATCTGGGAGACCTTGGTTATCTCCTGTTCCAATAACAAACACAGAAAAAAAAGGAGAAAACCACTTAAACCATCAATCTGGCAGTGCAAAGTGTATGGTGGTGTAACCCCTGGGGCAACTTGAACTCAATCTGAATAAAATCTGAGTTTATCAAACCGTATCATCTCCTCTTAATTTGTTTTTCAAATTAAAATAGAAACGCCTGCCATAGTATTGTCAGAGGGGTGTATGGTCGCCATGGGTCAAGTTACAAGCCTGTTTACGTTTTTATGGACGGAAACGGGACAATTCCTCAATGATTACTACCTCTGAAATAGTCAGTGAAAGTTGTGTCTTTTCTCCAGAATGACCCAGCAAGTACTAACTTTAGGAAAACATTAGTAATACTGTGACTGAAACTGACATGCAATGATGAGATGCAGGTTTTATACAATGCAGAATATAGATGCCATTGACTTAACAGATTAATTACTAACGTACGGGACAGCCCATTTACAAAAGTGTGTGGTACTGTCCATATTACAAGTACTTCAAACCGCAGTAAAAGGAGTGCCTGTGGCCATGTACATGTCATAGCCTCCTGTCTGGCAGAGCGACAATGGTTAAAGAGCTGTTTTAGGTGACCAGCTGCTCTGTGCCATGCTCCACTTCATCCCACATGGTACACTGGGCTTGCAAAGAAATATGGAGTGGCTCTGCAAGCACAAGGGAGCCATGCAGTCCCTCCATTGGGTTCTAGGATCAATTGGAGAGGTGGCTGTGTGCGAGACTTCAGCATCCCATGGACCAGAGGGAGATGACAGATGCTTTCCAGGAGAAAATGGAGCCAGCTTTTTATTTTGCAAATGCTTTCCAGAACCGTGTCCAAGCTGAGATGTGTAAACACAGTAAAGGGGACATCTGGTGGACCTGCTACTACTGTAACTGCCTATGAAATTCACAAGCTTATTGATGCTTTGACTCAAATCAAGTATTTTTTTTTCCAAATTGACCCAAAGCTTTGCCCTTTGTGACTGGGGTTTTAAGATTTAAAAACTTAAAAGGAATGTTGTCGTTGTGAGGAAGCTGTTGGAAATGTCACAGCCAGCAACAACTGAAAGTGAAGAGAAGCACTCCCCAAGAGAAGCAGTTTTTAAGCAAGAAATATGGAATTTAAAATGAGCTGGTGTTAACATTTCTGCTTCTCATGCGGGTGGCTTTGTAATTTTAATGGAGGTGTGTTGCTGCTCAGTAGTGGCATGGGAAACAGATGGAAAAAATATTACCATAAAAAATGCACTTCTCTGAGCTACTGGGCCTGTATAGTCAACAGAATTTGCACCAGAAAGTGCACAGAACTTTGGGGTAAAATTAATTAGATAAGGCTTGTGCTAGTCTATTCACACTTACGAACAAAGAGAAATCCTTTTTCAGTATTTTGTCCATGTGTTAAGGATACATATGTTGTGAGGAGAGTGTATGGTAGTAGAATGCTGTACACCTAAATGAAATCAAGTGCTTTTTAAACAAATAAACATGCATTCATATTGTAACTTGGAGAGATTGTACCTAGAAAGAGAGATTATGTCATTAACACTTGACTATTTTCTGCTGCTACCAGCCAGCGAAGTTGTGGGTTACTAAAAAGCACACTGTCTGTGTGTAGAAAATGTAATGCTCTGGGGATTCAGGCGTTGGGAATGTTGTCAGTTGCCCTAACAGATCCTGTATATTATAAAGGTGGGTATAAAAGGGCTGGTGAGAGTAGCTGTCAAATTAGTGGGTCTGGAAGTTGTAGGGAGTATCGTTCTGAGCTGCTCAAGTTCACACCACAGCCACCCTAGCCCATCCGTCTTTCTCGTTTTACATTTTAATTGGCTTGTGTTATTTTTTATTTTTTTTTTGAAGCGCTGCGAGACTGCTGACATACGCTGTGCTATCTGGTGAATGATGTATGGGACTCCTGCTAGAGAGGAGAAGCTCTTGGGGGCGCTGTTGGAAACGCAGAAAAGCGGTAGCGCCAGGCCTTGCTTGGTGTAAACCAATGCTTCACAGCCTGGGTGTCCGCTCTTTAGATGGATGAGTAAAAGTTAGCTCTTTAAGATAATGGGTGGATCTTCACATGCATTCCACTGCTTTCTTTCTGTTCATAACATTTGTTTTATTGGTTCTGCTTCATGTGCTTTCAGTTGGCTTACTCATGATCTATGATTTCCTGTCACATTCATATTGAAGAGATAAGCAGCAAACATCGATGCAGCCATGAACGTTAGATGTAGCTTATTTGGGATCTAAACATTAGCGGATCAAAACAACACCACCATTTAAATATTAATCATAGGAACAAACCTGGCATTTTACTTCTAAAGACAAAAGACTCGCACATGGTTTGATATGTAGGCGCTTCATAATGAAGTCTCCTTTCAATGATTTAAAATGTCTGTATTTCGATTTGCCAGCGCTTAGCTCAGTAGCACTGCATTGCCATATGAGACATTGTTATCTTTGTTATAGAAACAGTGTTTTGCAAACACTCTATCTATTTCCTTTTTAGTACGCCACACTTTCATAAACCACAACATGTATTCATAGTGTATAACTTCTTGAAAGAAGAAATAAAAAATGAAATCAGGGGAGGGATGTTACAGTACAAGTCCAGATAATTATATTGGTAGTATTTTTAAAAAACGAGATTATGTCATGTCATATTTACATTTGACATTTTGTTCGGAAAATATTATATTACTAAAAAGGCTGTTTCATGTTACTTTGTGGTTCCAGAAATTAGCACTAATCTACTTCTGTAGCTAAAACTACCTTGAGGTAATGTATACAAACTGGAAAGCCAGCTAGGTTTCCGAGAAAGACAGGTAACACGGAAAGGCAACAATGTAGAATAACGCATTATAAAATGAAACACTTTCAGGGCTTTTACAAGCTTTGAAACGCTTTTATTTGTGTATCAATATAAAAAAAAATTGTACTTTATCCTATTGAGAGAGGAAATAAGCGCCCTCAAAACAGAACATTGCTCCCAGTTTGCACAGTGGGAGGAAGTTTTCTCAGCTGAGTGCCACTAAGCCCTGCCTGAGGGATTGAGAACATACTGCACGGCAGGTGGGGCCGGCTCGGCAGCATTTAATGTTATTTCTGCACTGACAGCAGACATACATCATACTGGGCCGTAATGCTAAGCACATTCCATGGCAACACGATCAAAGGACTGCAGCCAGACAACAATGTGCTTTTAATATGATGTTTTGACCGTGTAATTGGAGAGTAATACTGGCTGACAAAACACTTTGCTGTTTTTTTTTCTTTAAGAGAGGACAGACCGGGTTGTCATAAAACGTGCAGGACATTAATAGCGGTACAAAGAATGAATGGAGTTCAGAACACTTTGATGGAAGTATCAGGGGAATATTAGTCAATGGCTTAGAATAATGTTGGAAACATAAACAAAAAAAAAAGGTCTGCAGTGTTTCAGTGGCAGCCTTTAAGTGGATGGTGCAATCAAGTGCGGTTTTTTGGAGAGTAAATGAATTCCACTTCCACCCTGTAATTTTCCAAAGCCGAATAATTTCCGAGTTTACAGTTTGCTGTTTCTTCGTTTCTGTGTTAGCCTTGGCTTTTAGTTTCAAGGCAAAGATAGCAGTGCGTGCAACTCTGTGTAAATGCCACATGGAATAATAGAAGTGATGTGTGCTTCAGTAATGCGCGAAGGGGTGTGTTGTGAAGCATGAAATTAAATGAATTTGATTAAGGCATATTGTTGTTGCATAGAACCTTTGTTTATATGGGAGCCAGGTTTTTACTGGAATGTGTTATTTTTTTATATGAAAAACAAAGAAAAATGTTAAATGGGATTGACTGAAATGTAAGCCTTATTATTCTGGTTACATTTTTTTTTCAATTCTCTCTTTCAAATCTCTTTATTGAACATGGTTCATTCTTTAAATTACTTTCTGGAGGCAGACAGACACACTCCCATTTGGTTGAAGCACTGCTACTAATTGAAATAATACTTGTGATATCCCACGTGGTGTGATCTTTGTTTCTTTTAAATGGGGCACAAAGCTTTCTCAGTGAGGTTTTGAAAATGAAAGGTTGCCATGTGTGTTTTACCAGATACCAGTTAAAAAATACATCAACATTTTCTAAGCACAAACACACATTATATATACTATATTCTGTGATTTTTTTTTTTTTTTAATATAATGCAAATGCTTTTTAAAATACAGTTTATTGCATTGCACAGTAGACAAATAAAAAGTACAGTAATGTGTAGAAGTTGATAACATTGTATTAGTTATTACTATAAGTAAACTTTCAATCTGTATAAACTCCAGGAGTTTAAAGCTTTATTATTTACAGTTCCTAAACGACCCCTGTGAGATAATAAGAGAGTGCCACATGTAGTTAATAAACACAAACGTCTTAATAAACAGCTTCAGCTTGGAACAGCTGTACAAACCAGCCGGAAACACCAGCACATCAAAGTGACGTCCAGATTTCAAATTATAAAGGCATAGATAAAAAGTTTTCAAAATTCTAGAAAATTGAAACGACGAAAAACATTTTGAGATGTACACATTTAATTTGATTCAAGGAAATTCATCAAACCGTTTACTAATTTAAAATAAACAAACCACACCCTAATGCACATGAAAGAGGATTTTGGTGACACTGGTAAGTCAGCGCTGTGTGTGTGTGTGTGTGTGTATGTGTGTGTTGTTATTTATTTATTTATTTATATACGTGATTTATGCTAGTTTTCCACATTTTTTTTTTTTAATGCATGAGTTTAAAAGCTCTATAACTCCCTGTGCGTTCCAGCCAAGCTCCCTTGTACAGTGGGAAAGATGCTTGCTTGCAGAGCAGCTGGTTTGCGGTTTGCGTAGATTTTTACATTGATTACATAAGAATGCAAATTTTACATTTTGTACATGGTCGGTTTACCCCACCTAGTATTCTGTTACTTGTCTAAATGTGTGATACTAAGATGCATTTTCTGATTACTGATAAGCCATGACATTGCATGCATGGGAACAGATTCCTGGTGCTGACACCTTCCTCTACTGCTCAGTGTGATAATTAACCATTAACGAAGAGCGATGTCACTTTAACCTCTCAGCTGCTGGGCTTCTCCCAGCGGGCTGATCCTTTTTTCTTTTTTTTTATTTGAACACTTTTGCAACCAGCATCTTAAGGATTAAATTAGATTTCAGTAATTCGCCTTCATCAACTTGGGTGAAAAGAATGAGCATTTGTTGAAAGCTCAGAGGATAAAATGGTTGATTTTTTTAAAATGAAGTTGATTTAATGTACTGAGGAAAAGGGAATGCTTTTCAGCGCAGTAAATAAATTATTTTAACAGTAAGCATGAGTTGCTTTTAATTTCATTGAACTGAGCATCTGGCCTAAATTGATGAAGTGAATTTAAACAAACTTAGTTTCATTGTGATGTACTGTATGAATTAACACGTTGTTTTTAGGGCTGCATTAGTAGAAATTGCATCCCTTTCCAATTATACCAATCTGAGGCTAGTTACAAAACAAATACAAATTGAAAACCACCCTTGTACAAAAAACCAGTTAGTTAGCTTTTAGTTGAGCTAATGAGATTTGTGAACCAGTCCAACAGCAGAGTAAAACAAAATCAAACTGAACACATTTCAAAGTGGTTAATGTGAGCTTAGCCATTTACTATGACGTGAATGATTTCTCCAGCCATTCAGTGGACCTGTCCCTGTTAATAAGTGGCAATTGTGCTGTATTGTAGTGGCTTCATCACCCCAGATGAAGCAGCTGTTGCCATGGCAGCCTATCTTAGATCTGTTTACTGTCATTACGTCACAACATCACTTCCTCCTTCAGCCAAACCTTTTAGCAGAGGAAAAATAGCCTCACTCCCATGTAAACAACAGAGAGTAAATTATTTGTCTCAAATTATAATTAGCCAAGAAAGATTTTTGTACAAGGAAACCAGAGAACCCTACGGAATGTAAATTCAGATTTAAAAAAAAAAACATTTTCATGGGTTTAATTATTAAAGATAGAGTTTTTAAGTGTGTGGTATTTTTAATCGTGGTTGCCTAAGGACAAGATGCCTAATGAGATGACTGGACTTTGAGGGGGTAAAATATGTTAGTAAGCATTATTTCATAGTTTTATTTGCCTGAAGTTGTATTTATTTTTTATTTTAGGTTTATAAACAATTATTATAAATAGTTTGACTATAGTGATTCCAGTGCTTTCTGTTGGCAATGTTGCACAAAAAAGGATGGAAAAGTGTGCACCATATGTTATGTTGTCAACCACAAAAAAAGAAAGCACGATCATGTGATTGTCGGACAGTTAATGTTTTGTATAAACGGCTCTTTTTTCCCCTCTGTCTTTCTTTTGAAAGTTCGGTTCATTGAAAAGCCCACTCTTTTTTTTTTTTTTTTTTTTTTTTTCGGTCAGATGAAATTTACAGTAGTGCAGGTTAAAAGAGCTTCCCATCGGGTGTGGGTGCATCTCAACATTCCCCTCTTTGAGAGCAGCCCGGACACATCTCACAGCATTCCTACATGGAGCTCTGTGATACGGAAAGGAAAACAGATTTTTCTGTCATCCTGTCATCAGCAAAAGCTTTACACTGAGTTGAGATGACAAACTCTAAAGCAGCTTCAGAGCCAAGCATGTCTTAAATCTCCCTAGCGTTGTGTATATATATATATATATATATATATATATATATATATATATATATATATATATATATATATATATATTTTTTTTTTTTTTTTTTTCAAGATAGGAGCGGCGAGTACTTTGTGATGCTCTATTAACAAGATACTTTGACACACTGAGTGGTTGAAAGAAAGCCATACCTGAAGTGTTTCTGTTTATTTCTAGACACTGCTAGGAAAGAAATGATCATTTTATACTGCAGTTCAAGTCAAACTTTCTTATAATAAAGTAAAACATTTTTTTTTTTTTTTTCAAAGCTAACAGTTAATATTTTTTCCATCTTCATTATTATTATTTTATTTTTTTTCCTTTCCCCTCTTGCTAACGTTGCTTTCTGTATTGTAGCATCCCGTGCTTCATCCCCGTTGCCTCTGAAACCCAACAAAGAAACCAGCCCTGGTGGAATTAAGAAAACCCAGCAAAGATACAACAGTAAAGCAGAAACTAGCAATGGCAAACACTTACTGTTAATGTTATATTGTTATACTTTAACAATTCATGTATTTAGGGGCAGATATTTGCAACAGGGGAAGCTAATTATCTGCATTTAAAGTGAAAATAAAAGTTGGACTCTTGAATTTACAGGACAGTGGTCTTCTCTAGGCTGACCCAATTTTGTAAAGCTCCGTCATGTTGTAAGTCTATTAAAGCAGAGAGGCCAAGTGCTTGTGAATAGTTAAACAGTGATGGCAGCACTCAGGATGCCACTGGGGGTCTGGCTGTCAAAAGAAAAAAGCTTGGGGACTGCATCGGACTAATATGGATAATTCATATTTGCATTTGGCCTAGATTAGACCAGCGTCTCTAGATGAAGCCTTCTGTAATAGTAAATACACCAAGACTGCTTCATTTTAATGGAAAGATTGCTTCCTTGTTTTCCAGAATAGCTTCAAGATGGTGCAGTTGTTGGTCTTCGCACGGTTGGCAGGCTGCCATCATGAAAGGACCCTTTCTAGCTATCTGAAGCTGAGCACTTCTTTATTCTCGCGCACGGTTGCATATTAATTCGCTGTTCTAAGCTACAGTTAATGACGAAGAAAATTCCGTAGTAAAAACTTGATGTGATGGGCAATGACCCAGCCTGCCACCTGAGACGAGGGAAGTTAATTGTGTGCCATCATGTGTGCGGGACTAGTGATTAGAAGGAGAGCGATTGGCACAGGCGTACGCTGCTAAATGAAAGCTCAATCCAACTTCAGTAAAGGACCAAAAACGCAAGCACAACACACTGTTTAACATTTAACAAAGCTATGTGGCAGGTGGCCATCTGTTTGAGGCCATTTGTTCTATTGGTAAATTGAGTTAGTTGGGATACTAAAAGATAGTTTTGCATACTGTATACACATTGTTGTTTAGTTAGAAGGCATGTGCAGGTTAATATTTCCAGTGGTGCACAAAATACAGTACTAACATTGGCTAGGGGAGACAATGTGATTTATAAGTAAGAATTCAATGAAATAAAGATGGCAACTCTCTTCAATGCTAATATTGGATGTGCACTCTGTAATTAAAATGCACAGGAAAATGATGCATCCCCGGGGATATTCTGTAATGTATAAACAATGGAATCTGATTGCATTTAACTGTTTTAAAATCTTCTATTAATCTTTTCATTAATCCAGCATCTGCTTCTGGCCCCCAAAAGACACTTATTTTATAGGGTATAAAAGGGGCACAGATGGGAAACCTTAGCAGTAATAGAAATCAATAAGGAAGCCGGAAGATGCATTTGAAATCACGTCTTCTGTATATGAACATTGTGAGCCCAGGGGCATGTTTTTTGTGTGCGTGTTTCTGAAATGATAAGGTGAGATGCCTCATTGGTTTTAGACATTAAGTTTGGTGCTAAAAGCCCAGTTGGAGCTGGTGTAACAAATGGATTTTACCCTCTGCTAAGAAACGCTGAACCCCCTCCGTGCCCGGCTGAACTCCTGAGAGCAGCAGAACAGAAAGACGCCCTCCGGCACCATCTGTCTGTGCCAAGCTCCACTCCGGGCGCTGCCTCACATCTGTTGAGCAAAGAGGCAAAACTGACATGTTCTTTTAAAGAAGTACTTTCCGCACCTCCCTGCCGCATTAACCCTTTCCAAAGAGCCGTTTTCCCAAGCCATCCTGGGAGAATTGTTAGTGGTGTACAGTAGTAGACTAAGCCTGGTCAGAGACGCTTGTACTACCTCTCAATTTAACCCCAGTGATTTTACAAACATTTTTTTTTTCTTTTAATTCGTTAACATTTCAAATATTTTTTCAAAGGGTTTTCTGCTAGTATATGCTCTGACAATCGCTATATTCAAAAAAAAAAATATCTTGTATTATTTTCCTAAATAATGGATAACAGTTTGTTCCTTCAAATGTCATTTTACTTTTTGTTTTTCAAGCCCCATACTGGTGTTTCCAAACATTCCGCGTGGTTCTGCGTTTCGTTGCTCTAATGTTAAGTTACTATCATAAATCTCCTTTTACCTGGCTTTGAGCTGCTTTGAGCCTGTATGGAAAATCCACAGCCTAAAAGCATATTTGAATGAATGAACCGTTAATAACTCGGTATTGGAACAAGAGAGCCCAGAACTACTCAGAATGGTTTCAAACGTCATAGAGGAAAGAAGAAAAAAAGAGCAATTAAAAAGTCACATTTGAAGCTACAGTAGCCACCAACTTGTTAGTAAATTGTGTTCCTTTATGATCTAAGTTGTTGAACCAATGTACTGTATTTAGATTCGCCCTGGCTGTAATACATCAGACTTCAAACCTGGCTTGAGCCTCCCTGGCGTCTTGCACTTGGCCGATACAGTAGACATCAGCCTTATGTCACAATGTGTGACTTTCTGAATCCCCCCTAAGCAAATTATTCCATTTTCTAATTTCATAAATGAGACAGCTGAGCATCAAACAAATGCTATTAAAATGGGATGGTGATGTCATCAATCCTCTGTTTAATTGCTCTCCTTATGGAATACTAAAACTCATGTAAGGAAACTTCTGTTTATTAAGTTGTAAAATATCAATATCTTTTATATTGTGTAGATATAAGTGCATCCAGAATATATCCATCTGTACGTTATATAACTCCATATCTTAATACCAGTTCACCTCTGTAAATTTACATGGCATTTCTCCAAGTTGCAGATCTGCCCTTTAATGTTTAAACATGGGCTCTGTTGGGCTCCTGAGTGGCGCATCCAGTAAAGACGCTCTGTGTGGAGTGCAGATTGCGCCCTGTAGCCTGGAGATCGCTGGTTCGTATCGTATGTCATTTGCCGACCGTGACCGGGAGTTCCCAGGGGACGGTGCACAATTGGTCAAGCGCCGCCCGGGTAGGACGGCTCAGGTCAGCAGGTTAATCCTTGGCTCACCGCGCACCAGGGCCTCCTGTGGCCGACGGGGCACCTGCAGGTCTGCTGTGGAGCCATTCAGATCTGTGTTGTCCTCCGGCACCATAGGTCTGATGGCTTCGCTGTGGACCTGCAGTGAGAAAAAAGATGGCTTGTCAGGGCGCGTTTCGGAGGACGCGCGTGTCTGCTGCCGTTTCGCTAAGTCAGCACGGGGGTTGCATTAGTGGACCGAAATTAATACGTGCAATTGGCGATTCCAAATTGGGGAAAAAAAAAAAAATCCATTGGCGACCACTAAATAAAAAACAAACCATGAACTGTGTGCTGTAAAGTGGCAGTCAGGCTTGCTGCATCTACTGTGTTTAAAATGTGGATTGTTTCTGTTGTAAGAAGGAAGACTAAAAGAAAATAATAGTTCAACTTGCAGGCAGTTCAGTTTCCCAGGGTTGTGAGAATGAACAGATCTCACACGGTGATGATTTGAAATACGTTTTCTGGCTTTTCAATAATGTGCCAAAGCAGGCTCAGCGGTAGGCCAGCGGGCATCGTATTCTATTTTCTGTGAAAGCAGTCGGCCCAGCAGACCCTGGCTAATGCATGCAGGCCCTCCTCGCTGTTGGAGGAGACAGACTCCAAGATGGCAATCAAGGTTTGATTTGCCAACACATTTCCAATGATTAAAATGTAATTAGCACAACTGAGCACCTCCTCCCCAGCTAATTTGAATGCATGCTGTGACAGGCAGGCAGCCGGCTGCGCCTCGCCCCAGCAGCAGATGGAAGCAAAGGCAGCGGGAGAGGAAAACCATTTTGCGATGCGACTGTTCACATCAGAAAACCATCAGGACGCACAGCTTTTTAGAAAGCCCTTGACGGTAGCACATCAAATTGGCACTGTCAGATCTGACCCTGGCAAGAGCTGCCATCCTTCATACTGTCCCACACTCGCTGGAAAGCAATCTGCGCCTTAACTCTTTCCATTCTTGTTAAATAAATAAATAAAAACACATACCGCAATATTTATTTGGGACAATATTGTATTGCAGAACTACTACCGTGTGTGCAATACAATGCTAGTGTAAAGTTACAAAATATCCTGTTATATGGGGCTGTTACTTCTTTCAGTAAATCACACAGCAAGACTGTGCAGAGCCAGTCTATGCCAGAGGTCTGACCCTACGTAACTTCGGCAGGTCAGATTTTGAGATAAACAAGTCTCTCTGTAGCACTTCTGGGTACTGATGATCAAAGAGACAGATAGAAGTATAGATTACCAGGCACACATGTAAGTTATTGTTGAAAAAGGCATGATCAAATCACATAAACCTTCCTTGTGTCAAACATGTTGAGAAAGGTAAACGTACTTGCCCAAGATTTGATCCCCTCTTGACACTGCAGCATTGCTCCTGTAAGATTAATTTTCTTAACGTGCATGTTTTGTAACAGTGCACAGGTGGTATGATTTAGTATGCCCTTTGACGAGGATGCAGATAGACTTGTTTATGGTCCCTAATTGTGAGTCTGGGAGCATGGAAGCATCTCAGATGTCTGGGTGAATAACCAGCTTTTCTAACTGTGTTCTGTATTGTAGTTTTTTTAGGGAATGGAGATGGTAGGAGTTTACTGTACAGCGCCGCACAATCACACGGGTCTTTACTTGTCTGTTTGTTGATATCTTCCCCTGCTGGATGCACTGCAAGGGACAGGTTTTAGCTCTGAATAGAAAGAGGACATTTTGAAATATTGTACCTGTTGGCATTTTTGACACAGTGTAATTATTTCTACCTGGCACTGGCTGAGGGAGACTGTTGTACATGTTGATTGCCAATTGGATCAGGCAACAGCTGGGCAGATCGCTGTTTCACAGAGAAAATGGATAACTGATTCATTACATGGAAACTGTTTTTTTTTAAACATATCGTTTAACAAATCCGGGAAAGACAGAAGGACCTAAGAGAGTATACTCGTAAGTGTGCACACACGCTTTTTAGAAGAAACTGTGCAGTGGGCAGTGTATCATGCGAGCTATGCAGTAAACTGGGATACTCTGGCAGTAGCTAGAGGAGTATACAAGAGGTGCCTGTTGTGTAAGTCTGCCCAGTCATACAGCGCTATACACAGGTTGCTCATTACATTCCATATATAGTAGTATTAAAATACTAGTATTTTGATACAGTATTTTGACAGCCTAAAGCAAAAGTGAATTTTGCCAGACGTTTGCAATGGCTACATTGTTGTAGCTTATATTCTGTTAATTACAACATTGCTTACGGCACACTTTTTGGTTTCATATATATATATATATATATATATATATATATATATATATATATATATATATATATATATATATATATATATATATATAATATTGCAGAAATATTGTTTATTTTTCCTCATAGTCATTAAAATGTAGCGTGTTTTGCTTTAGGCAGCAATTTCAGTGTAAACGTGTATGTACTGTAGTTCATATATATGCAATATATAATGATATTATTATAAATTATCAGTTCAGTAATACATAAAATTCCTGCAGGATTTCTATTCCTTTATGGGAGGCAAGCCTGGGCATTTCCAAGTGAACTGATTAGCAGACAATGCATCATTAGTGTCATTTCCAGTGCCCACTAACATGGCAGTGCCCTGTACAATTTACTGTTGCAGTGAGGTGTGTGATCAAAAGATGGGCACCTTCTGTCCAAACAGCCTTATTGTTCCGTGCCCATGTGTTGAACAAGCATGGTGGTATAATTTAGAAATGGTCATGTTACAATATGCTGGGTTCTATACTAGAGATGCTAATGCACAAAGCTTGTGGACCAGTTTTGCTGCCAGTTTTTTTTTTTTTCTCTTCCTGGTATTATTATTTGTAGCTTTTCTTATGGAGCACAACGTTTATAAATGAGTGTGATTGCTTTGCTTTAAGGACATACAAATTGCTTGCCCTTGCCTGTCGAGCATGATCCTCGGGTTTTACTTTGCCCATTATGAAGGCAATTTTTTTTTACTGTCGAAAAATTTGCATACCTCCTTTCTTGAAAAGTAATGACAGCAATTTCTTTCTCTCGCTATACGCGCTTTCTGAGCCTCTCATTTAGTGGCACCTGCAAAAGCGACAGGCGCTGGGATGAGAAGTGAAGGAGAGCAGTTGATTAAATCATCATCAAGTCGAGCTGCAGAAAGTCAATTCTGCTTGCCGTCTACAATGATATCCTTTTATCTTAAAGTAATGAGCTATGGCACTTCTGCATCGGGTAATGTGAGGAGTTCTATTAGCATGTTCCATTTGCTTCACAAGCAAGGGCAAGTCATTTCAGCGTGCTTATATCCCAGCAATCAAAGCAGTTGGATGCATAGGCAGGGAAGAGAGAGAGAGAGAGAAGAAAAGTCTTGGGGTTTTTATAATAATAATTCATTCCTGGATTTTGTTTTAACTCTTCAGTTGCTGACTGCCTCTATGCTGTTACACTAGTAGTGTTTTCCAAAGCAAAGTGATTACTTTTCTTGTTGGCTTTTACCAGACAAATGTGCGTACCTGTTTTCATTGTTTAAATCTCTCTCTCTCCTTTTATATATATATATATATATATATATATATATATATATATATATATATACATATATAGAGATATATGTACACACACACATAGAGATAGTATGTATCTGTTACATTTTCATCACAAAACTCCTGTTTTTTACTGCTTGTAAGATTACCAATCATTGTATTTCCACACAAACTCGGTTTTAAATTGTCCGCTGGTTATTATAAAACATAAAAAAAAAAAAAAAAGTGGAGAGCACAAAGCATTTTTATGTGCAGCTATGACTTTTCTGTATGGCTGCTGGCTTTTTATAAAGTATATTAAGAGACAGGAGCAGCAAGAGTGTTAGAAGTGTTTGCTCACTGCGTTTATTGCCTTTGCATAATTTATGAGCTGTTGAATCTGACCATCATTCGTCTCTGCCAGAGCTGGCTCTCAGGGCTCTGGAGGACAGAGCTGTAAATTGGATGCCGTGCTCCTGCTGAGCTTGCGGCAAAAGTCCATGGGCCAGTGAGGGAATTCAGTGCCAGAAATTGAGCCGGTACCTTTGAGCTCAGTGGGGCCCCAGCTCAACAAAGGCTTAGGCAGGAGCAGTGCTGGCCCAACTCACAGGGCTGTCAATCAACACAAACCGACAAGGAGGGGGGTTTTTAATCGTCGCGCTTGTGTGTCTTTTTTTTTTTTTTTTTTTAATGGTCTCCAGTAACCAGTAGCTCCCAGTCCTCGACCATATGCTTAGATACGAGATGCCTTTGGGTATGGAAGTAATGAGTTGATATCGAATTAAGTGGACCTTGAAATTGAAATTGGGAAGAATGACATTAACCCTTTTTTTTTTAATTCTAAGTCTTTTTTCTCCCTCTTCTAAAACTTGGAGGAATAAGTAAGGCGTTTGTGGTTTCTGGTCTGCGGTGGTTTTTGGTTTGTCCCTGTCCAAAGGGGCTTTACTGAAAGATCTGCTGTAGCTTGCATTTAACAATCTACTGTGCCGTGAAACATCTCCCCAACCTCGACCTCTGTTACACTCTGATAATCTTGTTTACGACAAAACATATGTGGGTTGTGGCATTTTTAAAGAAACAGTGGCTATAATATTTTGCATTGCCAGGCATGCATTGCCAGCGGTATGAAAATGTCGGCATGCCATCATTATTCTCTTTTAAAGAATGCTGAGCGATTTTATATATTCTTTATTTTTGTTCAGGACATTTAAGCGCAAACCTGCTAGTGTGTTTGCATTAATAACTTCCATATCCAGACACATCCCGGAACTTCACTGCTTTGATTTTGTTTAATAAGCTGTTAAAGGGATTATATTTAACATAAAGGGATTATATTTAATATCCTATTATGTATATGCTCTAGCATTCTCTGTTCTCATTATTTACCATGCTTATTAACTATTCCAGCACAACAATATTTTTTCTAACCACTTCTAAGTGCTGCATTTCTGGTTTGAAAATGCCAACTATACAGCTGTTATTTCTGTCCCCTTTGGAACTGATTTTGGTTTGTCATAGTTGCAAGGGGGTAGGAAATTACAGTTGCACACCCCCAGTGGCCATTTATAATATTAATGTTATTTAATGACAAATGCAAATTAGAAGTAGAATTAACATGCTGTGTGCTCTAGAAGGTGGTCTACTATTGTTATGCCATTTTTCCATCCACACTATGAACCCTAGTGTGTAAAACTGTCACACTCGGGCTGCCTGCCACCAGTTCCCTCTGGTGCCCATAGTTTGTAGACGGATGATACACAGAGTTCAAAGATTGCTTTCCCGTGTACGTACCATGATTCTTCCGGTTCCCAACGCTGTGTAACGCTTTATGTAGCTAATGTCCTTGAAAATGAATTGACTGTGTTCTTCTTTTGCATTTCAGTGTGACACTGAGAGCGACCAAGACGAGAAGGTAGGATCTTATATTTCAAAATTATTTAAGATACTAGCAGATATCATAAATGTAGGTATGGATGTTGGTATATATGCTTCCATTGTAAAAACGAGACACTTGGCAACTCTGAATCGGATTAGCTTTCATCTTGGTGTTTTTAGATAAGGGCACCAGTTGCTGGGAATTGATGCGCTGGCAGAAGGGGGCTATGCATCTCAGATTTCACACACAAGGCAATATATATATATATATATATATATATATATATATATATATATATATATATATATATATATATGTGTGTGTGTGTGTGTGTGTGTGTGTGTGTGTATATATATATATATATATATATATATATATATATATATATATATATATATATATAATGCTAAATAAATTATATTTAATACATCATCTTATGTTCCTATTTGTGGATGCAAAGCCTCACATGAATATATTGTATTAAAATGTCATCAATTTGTGTTCCCCTCATTAGCATCACTAAGTAAAATTTACTTCAAAATAACCAAGATATAACGCATGAAGTTGAATAAACATTACATAAACAAGGGTATAATGCAAGAAGTTGAATAACCGTTAGATAGAAGTATTCATATGTGCTGCACTTTTCCACAAGTTTCCACATTACCGTTGTACATAAACTCAGAGATTCAAGAAGAGTAAGTGATTTTGCACATTGTTTTTATTCACAGTTGAATTGCAGATGGTGCACTGATTAGTGGTCACTCAGTTTTCTTGTTGTAAACTCACTGTTGCCGCAGTACAAGTCAAACCATCCCATCTTGCCTTCGTTCCAGGTGGAGCTCTCTACAGTTTTGCAGCCTCCTAAAAAAACATTCTCATTTCCTCCTGCCACCTGCTTGGGTTATTGATGTGCTTTTATTGTGTCTGCCATATACAGATTACAAATGAGATTTTGCATTCAACATTCCTGACATAAAAAGATCCTGCAGTTAGGTTGGAAACAAAGTGTGCTAAACACACACACACAGAAAAGTTCAATCATTCTACTTCATGCATGTGAGCCAGTTTGTTTGGCTCCCTGTATGTAAAGCCTTGCAGTCCACACGGTTATCCAGCAGTAGAGCTATCTGAATGGAAGCGTTTAAGTGTATGTTGATGGTTATTGACTGATAGTCTAATTTTATTCAGTTATTGGCACGGTGGCTTTTAACCTTTGGTACACACATTTAAAACTGTCATGCAAGGCTAAATCACAGTGATGGATAAGACTCAGTTAACCCTCAAAAGGCAACCTGGTTTTGCTTAATAGTTTAAGTGCATAGTTACAGTAGTGGCTTCAGTGTGGACACTGAGGTAGATGCCTCAGGGATAAGTGTGGACACTAAGGTAGATGCCTCAGGGATAAGTGTGGACACTAAGGTAGATGCCTCAGGGATAAGTGTGGACACTAAGGTAGATGCCTCAGGGATAAGTGTGGACACTAAGGTAGATGCCTCAGGGATAAGTGTGGACACTGAGGTAGATGCCTCAGGGATAAGTGTGGACACTAAGGTAGATGCCTCAGGGATAAGTGCGATCAGTCGAATTCCAGTCCAGTGCACTCCAGGTGCTACTTTTGAAATGTTAGAATCGAGCGGACAGTGATGATAGTTAGTGTGTTAAAAGGATAGAGATGGGGTTTGAGTTTTTCCAGTAGCATTTAGATCTAATGAGTGAGGTTAGAAAATGAGGAAAGACTTTGCATGTTGCTGTGGGAGTCGTGCGGCCTGTATTACACTAAATTCATCAAGTCATGTGATGTATTAAGAACAGGTCTTGAAATGATCTCTTTCAGAATATGTTTGAATTCTTTTTAATGGGTGGATGTCTGATTCGAGTAGCATGTTCAGCACGACCTCAGGACGACTCTTAGATGTTCCAGCTAGAGGTCCATTTAATGATTATTTTGCTCCAAGACAGAATATTTGCCTTCTCTCTACGTTCATAACTTAAAGCGCTCACTTTTATTGCACATCACACAGTGAGAAAGGTTATAATAAAGTTGCCATTTCCTGTTGTACTTTGCACACCAGGGGCTAAAAAGTCTCAAAGTAATTTGCTTTTTGTTCTCCGTTATTAGTACAAACTCCAAATACTACGTGCCTTCGACATAGCAAGGGACATACTCTTTTACACAATCTGTGAGATTTGTCTAATCTTTAATAACTGGGTCAACAGCTTGCGTACATTTATAACACCATGAAATAACCAAAGCCAAAGATTTAGCCTTTACATAAACCAAGTCAAGAAGATATATAATTGTGAGCATGTATAGCTGACCAGAATAAAGTAAATCCATATACAAACATTGTCACACTCGTTATTCTGAGAAACGGCCATCCTCGCTGTCTAAGAGAATACTGTGGTTTGATCGATTCTAATATACAGTCCGCAGACCTGCCTGCTGCCTGGATTTAGTTGAAACAAATTATTTTCTTGCTCTGCAATCGCTAGGCGCTGGTTTCATTTCATGTGCCTCCCCAAGATGTGTGCGGTAAAAAAAAAAAAAAAAAAAAAAAAAAAAAAGCCCAGTACTTTGTGTCCTGTCTCTCGTATGGAACGTTAGGACATGGCAACTTACAGCTGCTGGGGTTTGTTCCAGTGATCCAAACTGTGGCAGATGTAAATACAGCCATCGTTTTAAATCGTTTAAAGACAGTGGTGCAAATGTAGTGTTTAAACAGATGCATATACATGTATATACACTGAATAGATCCTGCTGTAAGGTGTAAGTTGTGGGTGCCCTGTGTTGTAAGTGTAACCTTAAAGGCTACTCTGCTAATTAGGCGAAATAAATATATTAAATATCAGGACCCTTCAGTCTTCTAAACTGAGTTCATGTTTACATTAAATCGTTGGTAAAATGTAATGGAACTTCTATTTCTAGCTAAATGGCTGTTAAAAAAATTTAAATAAACTAGCTGCCTTGCAGGTTTCCTATGGGTGTTTTTTTTCCAAGTAATGACAACTATAACAATTAACACTATACCACTCTTACTATCGCTGCATGGATTAGCTATATAAAACCAGAATCACTGCGACACTGGGGAAAAAAAATCACACCAGGGATCACAGCATTAAATATAGTCTTTATTGTAAAATAATGCATTTGTTCAATGGCATAGAATCAAAAGGTCAGTGCCCTCGTTGGTTATAAGGAACTGAGATTTGTAGATACGGTATAATAGGAATTGCTAAAGTATTACTAATCCAACTGCTTTGCTTTCAACGTCTGTGTTTCTGAAGGATGTCAGGGAGCATGTTCTGTTTTTGTTAATTTAAATTCAGCGGAGGCAATCTGCTACAGAATGCAGGGACACCATCACGTTAACAGGTCAAGCATATTCAGATGAAGACAAATGCTAGTTATTTGATTTCCTTAAACTCAGGAAATGAAAAAAGTGCTCTCTGGAGAAATCATGTTCCGCCTCGCTAAGATGATAGACGCGGCCATGTAGCCGAGATAAGAACAGGCACTCGTCTCCCGTTTTTATCTCTGAAGGATGGTCGGGCCTGTCAGCTCTCTGACGTGTGCATTATCCTTGTCATTTTAAACAAAGTGACCTGTAGGAAAGAGCACTCGGCTGTGACATGATAATGGGCTGTTGGATGACAGGTAAAGTACATGCTATAAAACAGGCCTTGTATTATTATTATTATTATTATTATTATTATTATTATTATTATTATTATTATTATTATTATTTTATTATTTTGTTTAATACCATTTTAAAGAATAACATCTTCGAACAAACAAAAATTTGTCCTAAAATTTTCGTTGCGTCCTGAGAAGACAATTCTTCTGTTAACCTTAAACGGTCTTATTATATATATATATATAATATATATATATATATACTATATGATATATATATATATATAATCCGTAATTCACACGTGCACCCTACTTTACTATATATTTTGATAAACCGATGAAATGATATAGTTTGATAAACCGTTACAATGTGAGTGCATTGAGTTATAAAACGTTTTGGGAAATTGGACTGGATTTTACACTTCCCCTAATAAAAATAAAAAAAATTAACCAGTGTGTGTGTCTATATATATATATATATATATTTTAGCTCAAAGAGCCAGCTGCCCAACGTTCCGATATGTTGTACATATCTTTCTCAAGGGAGCCTATGTTTGAATCAAAACATTGGAGGTATTTGTAGGTGTTTGACAACTACTTGTTATTGTGTGTATGTATATGTATATATGCACACATATATGAAAATGAAGTCATTTTTTTTCATTATCATTAAATCACAGTGGAAAATAGGGTCCACTATCTTGAAAAATGTATACAGTCAGATTAAAGTACTGTCTGTACTCTCACGTTATCTGAAGTCTGCTGTTTATTCCAGTTCTTGGACTTATATGTGAGACTTTATTAGCACACCCACCACTATCAATAGTTCTGCTACCTTATTAAAATAATAGTTCTGGTAGGTATTTGAATACACACAATATAACCTTTAGAAGCACAAAACTAGGGTCTTTAGTCCTTCATGTATTGTATCTAGAGACCTATATAAAAAATGTATTGCCATATAATGTTACAGTAAATATTTATCTGTATTTATGTAGTTTGGAAAACGACGGTGTTTGACAGTTTTTTTTTTTCTTCTTCATATGGGAAGCCCCCTTCTCATGAAAGGTATAATATTTAAACATGATTGAGTTCTGACTTAGGAGAAGATAATTGTGAAGCACCCGGTAATCATAGCTGTCCCTGGCACAAAATAACGATCTGAGTCGGTAATGTATTACTAACATGCTTTTGGTTGTAACCCTCAGGCAATTATAAGAGGCTTCTTTATATATTAAGAGAAAGACATGCATTTCTCATTCATTCGGCACTGTATATAGAGGAAGGTTATGTCCCGGTGGAGCTGTGCGAGTAATGAAATAAGAGCTGTGCTTGTCAGTGTTAAAAGATTATGTGTTTTCCACTGCTAAGGGTAGAATATAGTGTTTACAGGCTTGAGAGCGTGCTCGCTAGGCCGAGGCTGAAGCTGATTGCACCAGAGTGCCCTGTCAGCCCATGATTTGTCATGTACTTTATCATCTTTGTCACTCTGCAGAGCGTTGTCATAGGTAACATATCACCCCTTCCCTGCTTTGTACCCATTTCGTGTAGAAAATTTGTATTTACTTTGGGAGCGTAATTTGTTCCTCATGGATAATATGACCCTTAGCGGAGCCGGATCATGGGTTAGTTGAAGTGATATTTTCCGGTAATGGTAGTCGTACATCATTGCTGTCAGCTTGGGTTAGGAGGCAAGCACATTACAGCTCCATTTTAGCACTGCAGGCATCTGGGATTATTTGCCATAACCGAGTATGACATGACCGCTCTACAGAGTGCATTAAAATTTTACTAGCTTCTCGAGCGAGTTCTGTGGCTCTGGACTGTGCTTCAGGCTAGCATAATGGTGGATACCTCTGAGGTCCAAGCATTTCTCACCAAGGTTAGCAAATGTCAACGACCTACACAGGTTCTACTTTCCCTATAGACAGTTTCTAAGCTAGCTGGCCATGCTAGCAGCAAAAACGAGATTAGCAATGGGCACTAAAAAAAAAAGTGATAACCTCATTATTGGTAAATGGAAGCAGACATTTGCTCACCTATAGCTAGCTGAGACATTTTTTTTGTTTGTTTAGAATGTCTACTGTAGTTGTATTTTTGCTGCTGTATTTTATGTGAATGACCCTCTATTTTGTCATAAGTTAGTATGATTGTTGACATTCCACTGCATTCCTGCTTCTCAATCTGTGAAGTCATGTAAGCTAATTAGCCCTGCTTGCTCAGAATATTAATGGGAGATCTACATCTCACAGATTGCAGTGACAGGGCCATTTTCCTAAGCTTGCAATATTGATGGGTTCCGGAATGCTGATGGCTTTGCCACTGTTCCATCCAGGCCCTACAGCCTATCGGGACCCTGCGATGCCCTCAGTGAATGTTAATCAGCCTGGGAGGCAGTAGAGTGGGTGTGTTTATGAGTAGGTTTCAACACGCTCCCAGGCCATTTCAAAATCTGATTGGCACTAACGTAATGCAACAGGATTCTTGGACAGACCTATGAGAAGGCATGGTTATCTTCAAATTCTTTGAAGAGAAAAATAAAACAGCTTGTGTGTGTATATACTGTAAGGCAGTTTTATATCTCAGCTGTGATATCAATTCCATAATTGTCAGTGTATAAGGTCAGTCATTTGTACAATGGAGAGAGAGAGAGATCCTCACTGCATTAGTGGCACATTAATCCAATCTGGAAGAGTGAAACAATGATCTTGTAGTTAAATGAGCAAGTTACCCATCAGTTTCAGTATCAGTTAATGAGAAACTTGTACAAGTGTATATCGTAAGGGGCTGCTGGGAAAGACAAAAACGTGTGTTATGTAGATGGGTATGTTCTATATGGAAAATGACTGTCTAACCTACACACTACAGTGACTCCTATAGAGAGAGGCGCACAGGGAAGGCCATGTGTTTCACCGAGGCCACTGCCTGTGTTCTCATTGGCAGAGAGCTAAGTAGGATTAATGATAACGGACCCAATGAGGTCTCCAAACCCAACAGGCAAGCCCTCGTCCCTTGACAGGTGCGATTTTGATCTGGAAAACCACTGCATCATCAGGACAGAATGAGCATCCGAGCTGACCGACCAATCTGGCAACGTCTAGTCTTCGAGCAGTTTACAATGCAGACATCGTACCTGCCATGGTTACACTGGAAGTGCAGTGCATAACCTTTTGAGTGTGCCTGCCATGGCTCTGCTCCATACCAAGCTAATGAAATCGATACCCTGTGCTGTTGCCTGACCCTGTGTACCAATGAGTGAAGAGCTCGGCATCAGGCAATGACAAGCTTGAGTTAGAAGGTGCCCAGGGTAACGCTTCAGTTGAAATTGAAATGATTTCTGCCTGGTACAATATAACCTGCCCACACTGCTACACTTCTATATTACCACTCTCTGTCAACAGTGTCAGAGGAAATGATAAGCGTCTTTGAAGCTGCAACGTCTATTACATTCTCCACAGTCAGTTCCACTTCAGCGTTTTTTAATATTTGTAACGTCACCGAGGCACGATAGACTACTCACTTTCTGAACTCCCATCTCCCAGATTTTTGATGCGGTTTATTCATCACTCGCCTTTTCTAATGTGCGGATGAATTTGATAAAAGAAAGTTAAAAAAATCCATGCTTGTTGAGAGAATTTAATGTAAATGTAAAAACCTGGCCGAACAGAGCGTTTGTTACCTGGATATTTGGATCCAGCATTCCCAGTCAGGTGTAGTCAGTAGTCACTGCCTGTCTTCCTGGTATATCTGCAGCTAGACGCCACGGTAGAGTAAAATGCAGCTTGTGGATACTCTCCTATACAGTTCTGCCTGTGTGTCTCATAAATCTTTGATACTGTAAAAAGATTACCCCAAATAATACCTGTGTAGGATCATCTTCAAAAGGATTGCAGATTGCTGTAGAATTATTATTTTAAAAAGTACTGTGCAAAAGACCACATTGTCAAAGAATCCATTGTGATGTAAGGTCAGATACAGTGCATGCCAGAAGCTAAAGCCATTAGTAAGGCAGGCTTCTCCACACTGCATTGACCCCAAAAGGGGCCATTCCAATGGGGTGAAATCCAGTGGTTCCTGCATGTCATGCCTGGACTCAGTTAATTTACACCAGTTACAGGGCTAGCTACAATGGGATGAGGTTATGCAGTCCTTGACCTAAAAAAAAAAGGAATGAGCCATACAACAGTGAATAGCTTTTCCATTCCAGTGTTTCAGTTCTCCATGAAAAAAAACCATGCAAGGGGTAAGCTGGAGATTTTAAAATACAAGAAATACATTGTCACAATAAGGGGAGATGACCTTGCCTGTACACAGTTAAGATTTAATCGAGGGGCGTTGCTAAGCTGCAGTAAAGCAGACTGATTCTTCCGACCTTGATGGCTGATAAGCTCTAAAGTGGTGGTTAATTGGTGAGAACAGCACTTGTCAATCTTGAAAAGACCAGAACAGATATCTTCAGAGCATGTCTCCAGTGATGAATGTGATACAGTGTTACCATTGTACTCGAAGCAATGCCCTTGAAACAAAAAAATGTAATTCCTTTTCGGCTGTTTTCTACATTTTTTCTGTGGTTTAGCCCTCCGGCAGCCTTTGTTGGTCATCTAGCACAACGTTCAAAAAGACATGGTCCTACTGCTGGTATCCCAAGCTCTGTTAAATGGCAGCCATATATTTCCCCCAGAGTATATATTTTTAATCTGCAATACCAAAGGAGCAGATATATCACTGATGGAAACATTTTGAAGTGTTGACGTTGCTAGCATGGGGTTACTTTCACAGTAATCTAACAGCAAGGCCACAGTGGTTCATTATTTTATCCTGACCAAAGTCTCACAAAGTTATTGTTGAGATTTCTCTTTAAAATGACCCCAACACCTTCACAGCACTTAAGGGCACATTTTTAATTAAGATAAGAATTGTTTTTTGTACATTGAAAACTATGGAGATATATTGCAATTGGAAGCAGTTCAAGAAAGTGCTTTTATTTTTTTTTTTTTTAGTGCAAAATAATAATAATTTTAGCACACGCAAACAAAAAAGGGAGGATATATATATATATATATATATATATATATATATATATATATATATATATATATATATATATGACAGTTTTTTTTCTATCTTTCCTGCTCACTTGACAGCGCAATTGCAGAACTATTTCCCCTGAAGAAAGCAATTTCCCTTGCTCTCACCAAGGTTAAACTCCCTCTGAGTCAGGGGAACATTGCCAGAGGCTGTACACCTTTTGCACAAACCTCACATGGTGGCAAATCCCAGAGTCACAAACCACTGCCCTCTCATTACCCTCTTGGCAAGCAATTGATTTTCCTTGACATTCTCATCACAGTTTGCTTGCTGGGAATTTTCTGAGGATTCAGCGCCTCCTTATCAACTACTGTGACTTGTATTTTACATTCAAACGGTTGAGATAAGAAAATAATTCTCCCCTCATAAAAAATATACTGTATACTGTCAAATCATTGTCATTTCAAAGGGACTGAGCAAAAATGGTGATAAGTGGAGATTGCTTTATTAGTAATCCACCAATAAATGTCATTGATTGACATAATAAAAAGGTATTTGTAATATATAGTCTGCTATACTATGTAATACATAAAAACATCATAAAGCTGTAATCATACACTCTGTGTTATATTTTACAATATGTTGAAACATTTCAGTGCATCGCAGCAGCTTGCCTACATGTAAACCTTTTAGTTGCATGCTTTTATTTCCCAGCCTTGACTGTATACAGTCAGCACTCATCTATATTTTGTATGGAAAGAAAAAATATGACTTGTGTTTGAGGAGCTGTACAGGAAGACCCGATTCTTTCATTGAAATTCATTGGCGCACGAGTTAGGGGAATAACACAGCAGTAAAAGACAAAAACTTGTCAGTTTTTTCAGGGAGCACAGAAAAGATACAATGGCAAATACACATAGCTAAAAGGGCTGTGTTTTAAAATAAGTTGGCTTTGTTGGTACAGTATATATTTTCAACAGAAGTAGTATTTTAATTCAGAATGATATGATTCTGAAAAATATCACTTGCCAAAAGAGCCGACACGTGGACTGTAATACAGTACATACTTTTAAATCCGGTATGTATTGTAGCAGTATGTAAATTCCATTAACGGCTCAACAGCAAAATTAAATCAAAATGTTACCCATGCACAGAAATGCTTAAAGTGTAAAAGGCAATGCAATTTAACAAAAGATTTAAAAATAACGACACCAGTTTCCAGAATTAAAACAGTATGCAAAGTCAGTATTCACAAGTGCAGAGTATAGTGCTCGATAAGGCCCTAATGTCACAGTTCACTTGCAAATGAAAATGCACAAAAGCAACTAAAGATCACAGATTAAAAAACGCATCACGGGATCTAAAACTGTTTAATGATTAACTTTTACATGACCGCGCCTTGTCTTGTTCGCTTTGTTTTTGGAGGAAGTGCTGTGTAACTGCAGAGCACAATAAAAACACACTGATTTGCCGTGCTAGAAAAACTGAAATAATGTGGGCTGTGATGATTAAACAAGTCAATTGTAACATTGAAGAGACGGGCTTTGTATCAGAAAACTGGTGACGGAGTCGGAAAACGCGTGTGACGGGTAAGTGCATTCATTTGTTACGTATATATATAATGGGGATTGATTTTATTCTTCATACAAGGATGGTAAAACGTGACTGACGTGTATCTGAGTGTCGTATATCCGAGTGCTGACTATACGCTTTTCTTAAAACTGTCAAGGGAAAGTAGACTTAACAATTCATCGTGAATTCAGACCAGTGATGTTACATGTCAAAACGGTAGCAACAGTATCGTGATCATCGCTCATAAAAATGGATCAATGCTTATAAAACAAGAGCTTTTTCCATGCAGGCAAATGGTTGGTTTATCCCAGTGTAGAAGGATGCTGCAATATGATACGTCCCTGATGTGCTCCAGTGTAACTGAGGGGCTAGTGGGATTAGCAGACTCGAACGCACTCCTCATACCATTCTCTGCCCTAGTCAGAAAAGGTTAAGGAGGAGCCTGCTATTATTGTAGCTGGTATTACTAACGAGTCTGGGGAAATCATTAAATCTTGTCCACCTAAATGCTGATTGTTCCCAAATGATTTATTGACAAAACACAAAAAAATGTTGTATGGTGTGCTCTAATTATATGTATAAAAACTGGAGCACCCCAGGGAAATTAAACGAAATATACAGCTTGATCGGGCTTATACCCTTGGGAGTCTTACTGTTCCTATTAAGATCTCACAATGACTGATATTTATGAGGTCACAGTCCATGGACCTGAACAAAACCTATACATTTTTTATTGAGAGAGATATCAGACCTGCAGTGAAATATTAACAATGCTTAACTGCTGCAGTATTTAGTATTGTGAATGTCAATCATTAGAATAATATGAGCGTTCGATGAACCACAGGTTATCCTTTTAGAGTACAATTAAAAACAATGTAGTCTGTGTTGGTTTGTATGCTATGGATAAGTAAAGTCAGTTAAACAGGCCATACTGTGGAGAGGCGTATGGTTTAACAGTAATTATTTGCACATGTAAATAGTGTGCAAAACTTGTTTTCAAAAGGCCTTTTCTTATCCACTGCTAGACTTGAAGTGTGATTCTACTGTGTCTAGGCTTCAGCGTCCTTTTTTTTAACTAAACGTTGCATTTCTGTTTTCCAGCATGACCCAAAGTCTCATCCCTTTTTGAGACTCTGCGTAGGCGGCGTGTGCCATCAGGATAAACGTATGCTAGCGCTACTAATATTCCTGTTTTGGTGTGCTATATGTTAAAAAAAGGTTTAAGATTCATACACAATCAGTGATGTTATTTTAAGCAGTGGCTAAGGATTATTTCCACTGCTTTTCAGCAACCGGATATCATTCTACACTGCTATTCTCTTCACGCCATTTAAAGGCCGTATTATGTTCGTTTTTTCATTTTTACTTTCTCTGTTTATCAGAAAATCCCCATGCTAAATAATAAAGCCAAAGACGTGCCCTTTGGTAGTGTGATAGCTCATTACCTACAAGCGACCTCCATCTGCACTCATGGCTGTTCTGGGAGCCATTACCATTATGATGGAAATCTCAGAAGCCATTACTAAGAGGCGGCACAGGGCTCACAGCAGACAGCCTAATGGACTAATTTGTAATTGGGATAGGGAAATGAGTTAGCTAGCTCTGGCTTTGTTTGATGGAGTATGGAAGTGTGCATGCTAAATGTGACAAATGAACAAGGATTCTTGTTTGCGGAGTGTTTTTTTTTATTTTACAAGGCCTTCTCTTTCTCTTGGGGATCAGAGGCATGCTGACTA
This sequence comes from Polyodon spathula, assembly GCF_017654505.1. Taxonomy (NCBI): domain Eukaryota; kingdom Metazoa; phylum Chordata; class Actinopteri; order Acipenseriformes; family Polyodontidae; genus Polyodon; species Polyodon spathula. Next base: position 1,061,799 of record NC_054574.1, on the reverse strand, counting down.
GCCTTGAGAAGCATAGGGGAAAGAGGCTCAGGGGAACTAGAGAAGGTGCGAAGTGAGTTGTTAAAGGATAAATTGGGGAGGAAAACTAATGGCACTGAAGCCCAGGGAAAAGGCTCTGTCAGCTCCAAAAGCTGTAATTAAGGGAGCTCTTTTGTGTTCTTTGTCAGCTATTAGAATGTAAAACGAACATGCTTATCCCATTAAAAGTAGAAAATATGTCCAGAACAGAAAATGAGCTTGCAGAATGTGAAAGCCAACTGTTTCATCAAGCAACAAAATAAGAAAAATCAAGAGCAGTTTGTCATGTATTTTATATCGCATGTAAGTTTAAAAGGTTCAAATCTCCCTTAATTTCAAATCTGTATTAGTTTTCACACGCCTACTTTTACTTCCCAAAGATAATTGCAGTAAATGCATTGTAGCAATTAACCATATTGTAAATATAGAGTGACTTTCTTAATAGACAATGCATGTGATTATTTTAGTTAAAAATGTAATTGTCATGTATTATGAAATCTTAGCCAATTTAAAAAAATCTCTTTTGTAGTTGCCTAAGGCTAAAAGAAAACAAAACAAAGGAAATCCTTACACTGAAATGCCTGATTTTGATTTGCTGTGGTTTAAACTGGGACAGGCCATAGCGGCCAGCGTTGGTGTTCCACAGTGTAATTTCTTATGTCACCCACTGAGTGGATCCCCGCTGAATTGTGAATAATGAGATATAAAAGGGCCTGTGCATTACAATTCTTGTTTGTTTGAGATTAGAACTTGCCAGTGAAACGTCATGTTAAATCACCAGGCAAAGGGAAGAAAAATGACTAATAGGATAGCTCTAGCACAAGTGATTTATGGATTCATTTATCTGGTTATTTAGAAACATCAGCTGCATTATTCATCTGCGATTCTCTGCAATGGGGGCATTAGCTGGTTAACCCCAGCATGGGTCAGGCTGCATTATCTTAATGGGGGGCTGGGGGTTAGGCTTTCCTTCTTAGTGGAAGTGTAATGTGTTGGTAAAATGTAGTCACACATAAGGAACAGGTGTGATGTCGACATTATTATTCAATTAGATTGTTCACAGTAAGCAATCCAGGCAGGTTCAATGCTCAGAAGAGTTAGATAATTGGTAGCTTAAAGCTAAATGATTCTGTCTATTCATTGTATTTGGATAAATGTAAATAGTTGTATGCAAATAGAAATAAAATTTAATTTAATTAAAAGCACATTTTTTTAAATGTTGCCACCTCCATATGCTTTTTTTTTAATATTACCATGAAGCCGAGTCCACAGAGGTGAAAGGTCACCGTGTCACATGACTTCTCAAGACCAGGGAGCAAAATAAATCAAATAAAAGAGAAACCACACAGGCCTGCCGGCAAGATGGTAGCCAGTGTTTCTTGTTTATGTTTGTTGCCATGGCCCTGGGCAGTCATTCCTTTGGAACAGTCACTGCAGCCAATCACATGCATCTGCATCGTCAAGATGACAATGAGGTCTGTTTTTATCTAAGTACCACTGCCCTTTTATAGTATCCCTTCTGGGGTTTGCAGTCCGGGGTGATTTATGTTGACCCCCTTAATAAAATTTCTCATAAATTGACCGTGAAATGAAGTGTATCTGTCCAACTTTGGTTTACTTGTAGTCCCAAGAGCAGACTCCTTGGTCATGATCTCTGCCAATGGCACTGGGGCCAGAGTACCCATAGCCATAGACTTCAATCACATCACATTTGAAGGAACTGCAGCAGCTTTATATTGCATCAGTCTGACAGGTAGAGCTTATCTTTTCCTCAGCTATTCATTACAGGCTGATTACTGTTGACAGTTAAAATTACTGATAAAAGTAAGCATATCAAAGAAAAGGAACAACTTCAATCAGCACACTGCTTACAGACTCATTTTTTAATAGTGCAGGGAATCTTGATCCCATGAGCTACTGCATCCCAGAATGCATGCCTGTATGATGTCATTAATGTTTCAGCTGTTTGTATATACTATCTCTCCTGAAGGGCTAGAGTAGTATTGGTTGATTGCTTGCAGTATGTAATGGGGTTGTCAACTAAAAAGATGTTTTAAGATAACACTGCTTGAGAACAAAGAACAGTGTCACGACACACGTCAGCTTGCACAACCAACTTAGATCACCTTTGGTTTAGTCATTCCACTCTGACCTGATGGCCCACCATACCATTCAACAATAAAGTCCCTTGTCTGCTTGTCTGGCTCTTCATTATTCATTATTTTTTTTAGACGCTTTAGAGAAACCTTCCAAGATGAGCTATACTTCCTCCAGTCAATATAAAGTTCAGGTATGGAAGATTGATTTCCGTTCCAAACAGATATGCTGAGCCTCCCGAGCACATCACCGCCAACAACCCTGGACTCTGCTCAACTCATTTGGAAGGCCGTTCATATTTTTAAGCACATTTTGATTCTCTTTCACTTATTTTAACTGACCTGCAGGGATTATAAGCTTGCTGCTGAACACTGAGAATCTTGCCAAATTGTGTGAATAATTAGAGCAGTGGTGAGAAGTGCCAGAAAGCAAGGAGCATTCGAGGTATTTATTAGATTCACTTAAATGCCGTTGTAAATCACAGCTGCCAAGGGCTGCTGGCAGCGTAGGTCGATGTTTAGGAGTACGCAGCCAAAGCTGGGAAGTTATACAAGAAGTTAGTTATTACTGGTCTGGACCGTGCAGAAGCAAGGTTTGTTTTGTAACGCTGTATTTTGTAACTGATTGTTCGGAACATCAGTTTGTAGTTTGGCTTTTTGTGATTTTCACTGCAAATGCGTGAATTAAATAAATGACATTGAGCGCCTAGTGATCTAGAGCTATAGCCAAATATTTTACATTAGAATTAACTAATTTTGCTTCTTAAAGTCGAATGAAACCTGCTGAATAATGTTACGTTTAACGTATTGAATTGCATAATGCTTTGTAGTTTTCCATATACTGACAAAAATTAAAAATTGTGACATTTCGAAATCTAACATGAAATACAGTACTATTATTATGGCTTCCGGTAGGCTTTTGTATATCATTTTGTGGTTTCTAATATATATATATATATTTTTTTTTTAAATTATGTCTCAGTCCTAAAATTCTAGGTGATGCAAAACTTGTTAGGCTGTCAACAGCTTGCAGTTATGTTGGCTTTTTTTCACCAAATGTTTTTAAATACACTGAAAGAAAGAAAAAAAGACAATTTAGATATATTCCTGTGATCGCTGGCATGATAATAAATGACTTATTAATGCTAGTGTGGAAGTCGAAATACGTAATTAGCTTTCAAAACATGTTTCCTTATTTTTTTTTCAAACATTGCTTAACTCAGCTTCAGAATACTTAAGCATTGCATGTTTACATCACAATTCAAAGTTAGAAGCTTGGAAACTCGACAATACAAACAAGATGTGTGCTGTAAATTGGGCCTTGTGGTGGGATGGAATAAAAATAGTTGTTGAGGCAAATGTGTCTCAACCCCTTCAAAGAATTCTACGATGGGCATTGCAACAGACACGTTTACCCCTGTGCCCACTTTCAGGAGTAGCCAAGTTCCATCCACGCAACCCACATCACACTGCTCTGTGGTGCCATTGAAAGGGTCGTGGTCAGGGTTGTAGAAGCGATCAATGAGGTAGCACAGGGCAAAGGTCATTGTAAAGAAAGAACAGTGAAGCATCACCGTAGAGCTGCTCAGCTGGACGCGTCCCGCTGTCAATTTATAAATAAATGTGTGTAATGAAGTGTCTTGAAGATGGATGATCTCTGGAACACTGTGGAAAAGGAGGGAGAAGGGCTGATCCTTTTGAAGATGTATTGCACTGTGATGTAGGAGTAGTGGAAAACAATGGTCTAAACTAATGATCCAAAGCTTGGCCGTTCTGGCAGCCACAGAAGGATTGTCCTGGAAAAATCACAGAGATTTCTGGTTGTAAGTCATAGCAGGTATGTGGGGAATAGAGATGCTGCCTTTGATTATACTTGATCAGGAACCGTGAAGAAACATAGAAGAACATATACACCCTCAATGTTACCCCTCAGGCTTTATTGAAAAAGAAAGAAGTTAACACACGATCCTCCATTGAAGTCAGATGAAGTGAACATCCTATTCTCATTCCGCACCCTTATAAATAAAACCTGTCATTCATCATGCAATACATTATACAATATGTTGTGAACTTGCACACCATTTACAAGGCATAATGATATTTCTCAAGGTGTTTAGACAGTCTATTGAGCAATAGTATAAACAGAGTCACAGTCACAGTCACAACTGGTCCTGATTATCCTAACTTGTGTGTGGTTGCAGTCCTGAAACTCACTAGTGGTATATTATTTAGCACAGTAAGTTAGTTAAAAGTACTCTTTAAGTGTTATTCTTATCCTGTTCTCTAGTATTGAAATATACCCTGAAAATGTACTTTCAGTACTGTTGAGTCCTTTTTATTCATGAACCAAAATGTGTGACAAGTTTTAATAACTGTCTTTGTTGACAGACAGAAAAAAAATAAATAAAATACAGCAAGAAATAAAAGCATCCCAGTTTTGTTTCCGTTCAGAATCCAATAGAAAGGATTATGCAAGCTGTCCAGTCCTGTACCAGCTCCAGCAGAGATGTTAGGGAAGAGTGAGCAAAGTGACCCCGGGGGGAAGGGGGGGGGTTCACATGCCCAGAATGATTTCCGCATCACATCTGCACTCCTTTACAACTTGACAATTAGTCAGGCCACTATTAAATGATGCATCCCTTTTTGAGTTTTGTACTGATAGCAAATGAAAGTGAATCTTTCTCTTTTTTTTTTTTTCTCTCCTCACTTCATTATGCAGGCAGCGGTCTGACACTGCCTGACAAAATGTGTTATCAGGGACTTCCAGCTGCAAGCTCCGTGTATCAGCAGCATCGTTCTTGCTTGAAGTTAACCTGCATGAGTTTTCTGGCTCATTTTTTCCATAAATGGAACTGTTTTCCGATGGCGCAGATACATAAGCAATGCAAAACCAGTACTAAACTCATATTGTCCTTCATTTATCCGCCTTCACCACACACACAGGCACAAACACAACACACTTAGATTGCAGAAAATGCTTTTTGGTTAACTGAAGTGGTCAGCAGCTCCAACCAGATCATTTTTTCTTTCTAATAAAAGTAAATGAAAGACACACCTTATTTTAAGCAGCCATGTCTTAAGAATCCTTAAGGTTCTTAATCATATTAATGGCAATATAAATTCAAAGGAAACGGCTGCTTATTGATACGATCAGCACTGTAGCATGACAGATTTGGTCTTTTTTTTTTTTTTTACTGTCAGACATTAGGCAGGATTCTCGAAGCTATTTACTCCTGATTGTCATGACCGTATTTTATTTCTGAAAAAGGAATAAGCACTAATTAAAATTCTAAAACGAATAAGAGACCATTTAAGATTACTTGCAAGCCACTGAATGAAATGTCTGGATTATTCCTTTCTGGAAAAACATGCTAGTGACAAGTTTGGAGTACATAGCTTTAATAACCTAGCCCAAAGTGAGGAAAGTCCCAGTGGTAAAACTCAAAATATCTAACCCTGATTTCTGCAATAAAAAAAACAAAAAAAAACGATGCTGAAATTGGTATATCCAATTTTAAATACACTGTCTTTATTAAATTACTGCAGATCGTTTTGCAATTCAGTTGTGGCTCAAAACTAATTTCTACAAGCCTGTTTTCTGTAACCGTATTTTATTGTTATTATTTTATTCTATTGCCAAATCTGTCAAGCTCACTCGGATACAAGAGGGTTAATTTTTTGTGTAGCCTGCTATTTGATTCGTGCCCCAGAGGTGTTAAAAAGCAGTAGATTGTTAGTGACAATCACACACTCTGGCTCTGAAAGCAGAAGGTTTGATTTAATCGCAGAGCTGTCATTTATTATTCGGCTACAGTATTCCAGAGGGGCCGGGGCTGATCAAGCGCCTGCTCCCAGGAGCGCTGGGCTTTTTTGTCATGTCTAAATCCTCAATACAAATTGAAGTATTTCAGGGTTCCCAGAGGGACCCATTACTGCCTGTGGGGCGTTAAAAATCATTAATAGGGCTGTCAGAGAGAAAGAGAGAGAGAGAGCCAGTAAGTTGCTTAGGTTCTCCTAAATGGGAAATTAATACTGCTTCATTAAAACCGGCCCGTGTTGACGTTTGTTAGCTGGCAACTTTAATGATGTAGGTTTGAGCCGATGGAGCGTTTGACTAGTCGTTTTCTTTAAAAAGAGACATGTTCCTTATTTACCAAGGGGCAAAGTCTTCTCTAGCGTGACCATGGCAATTTGAGATGCGGGCAGCGCTGAATCGGCTGTAGTTTTCATAAAAGCATTTTACTGTTTTGTAATCAAGGGGAAATGTTTCAATCAGCACAAGCACCTTGCTATTAACGAATGATATATTGCAATTGCATTAGCACATTGGGATAACAGTTTATATCAGCAACAGATGAACTCAGTAATCAGTAACTGTCCAGACGTGAGCAAATGTACAGTAAAGTGATAAGAGATACAATACATTATACTGTTATCTCTGTCATAGCTGCATTTCTTTTTCATCACTGTGTTGTTAGATACTGAAAAGCAGTATAGAAATGGGAAGACAATGCCACAGTGATATGCAATAAGCTATTATATACTGTAAACTAACATTTTTTCCACATTTGTTTTATAATCCATTCTAATCGTCACTTACATTATTTGTAAATATTCCTCCTACTCTTAATTCCTTCATTGATACATACATGCACATACATATCTGCAATCTGCAGTGTCTCCATGTTTAGTAACAGTGACGGTATGGACGATCTGTGCACTATGAGTTTCTGCTGCAGTCTTGCTTACCAATAATCTCCTTTCCTACCTGTATGCCAAATACAATTTTGCTAGGAGCCAACCTGAGTGAGTGCGTTGACTACACTGGCTAGTCTTCATGCCATGCTTCCATTTGTGTATATCCCTGAAGAGCTGCCTATCAGACTGTGATTAAACATGTCATTGCTAATGCTTATTATATAGTGTTCTGTACATGCTGTTAATATTGTGGTCATCGTCTTTTCATCAGACTGCTAGCTCTGATTTTGAATTGACAGCTGTGGCTGGGGATGTATGTTATTAAATACTTTTTTTTTTTTTTAGATATAAATCTGTGTTAATGTGCTTTGAACATAAGTTCAGGAACTACTCTTCAGTTATATTGATAAATGTAATGCAGGCAGGATCGGCCAAAGTGTTTTTTATATTAGTAAGCCCGGTTTAGTGCACAGGAAAACTAAAGGAAGCGCATTTCCAGAGTGGCAGATCACTCAGTGGTAGCTACTTACTGTGTAATATTGGAGCGCGGTCTTAAAACTGGGCTTTAGGTAAGTGAAACAGAAATGGAACGGGAACCTTATTTATAAGCTAGGATTTAATAAATATGACAAGCTTGCCACCCACGTACTGCAGTTGTGATTGTTCAAGGCAGTTCTTCAGCAAGGCTGGGTGGAAATTGATAAATCTGCTCAGACAGCTTGATACCACAAGAATCGTCGAGATACAGTGAAATTCAAAAGACGCGTTTAAAGCAATTTTTAATTTAGTTTGTTGGCTCAGTTGAATATTAAAGAGGTGTGCTCAAGTTTAAGTGTTGGGTGTTGATTGATGAAGAATGGTGAAGCATGTTTGTAAATGTATGCACAATGATTAACAGATGGACAAATATTGAATTATGGCTTTATTATTTGACAATGCATTGTGTTTAAAGCAGTAACGTCTAATGATGACAACATGATCTTGTAATAAGACAAGTTTATTATTATTATTATTATTATTATTATTATTATTATTATTATTATTATTATTATTATTATTATTTTCACTGATATCTCTAATATAAGTTTACCATAGAAAAAAGGAAAACAATTCTAAAGCATAAGTAAGCATTCACGGTTGTCACAGATATACATATTTTGTATTGCTTAAAAATAAATGCAGCAAACATTTGCCTTGTTAACGCACTACCTGTTACACTGCATTTAGGAACCTGGCAGCCAGTTTGCATAGAGCTGCACGATTTCTTTAAAAGCATGCCACTCAAAGGGGGTGATGTAAGTAAAGGCGCAGTGCAAATAATTGCGGATGCAAATTTCAAATGGCATTGCGGCCAGGCAATTATTTTGCACTGCCCCCTGTGTAAGCTTAAGAGCAAAGCAAATTGCTCAACACGCATGAATAATGATCCGCAATTATCATAATGAGGGACTCAATGAGCGCATCTGTCTGTTCAGTGGATGTACTTGCAGAGCACAGAGAGCAGTAGTCGCTTTGTGGAGCACAACACCAAGGGCAGCAAAGTCCTCTTGGTGGGTGAAAAAAAAAAAGAACGGTTTTCTGAGGAGGAGCTGAGAGTCATTATGGCCACTCAGCATGAAACAGAGTTATTTGGAAAAGCCTCAGCCAGTATCAGTTATGTGAGTATCCTTAGGAAATTATATGTATTGGCCTGCCCTTTTCAGCATGACATCCAGAAATGTGCCTAGCACTGGAAAAGATGCATTGGGCTATCCCTCTAGACATTCCAACTGTGATCTGAAAAGAACCCGAGGCCAAGCAGTGCAGAGAACACAGCACTTTCACTTGTGCAGGGATAGCAGCCCCTAGATTGACGCTGGGGTCTAGCTCACTGCTCATTTCAGCTATAAGATCTAGGATGACCTGCGGAGTGAGACGATAACGCTTTAGCACAGCATGCTCCGGCATCCCAAACAAAGTGACTCTGGGATTGTATATGCAGGGTCTTCAGCAGGATCTTTTTTATTGATATTATTAAGGTGTCATTAGTTTGTACAGTCTCATTATAGCTCTATGTATTTCTTGGTCATTTTATACTCTGCCTGTTTCTATCTGCAAAAAGAAAGAAATCTACTTTGAATTGGTACTTTTAAATATACCTGAAAAGGCTCTGGGAAAACAGGTAGCAGGCCTGTCATTGACAGGAAATGCATACATATGTGGAGGGTTTTGAAATATATTAGCAGCAGACCTTAAAACAGAATTGTAAATGAGTTCGACTTACTGGTCCTAAACAGAATTATTCATCTTCAAAAGGGTATTTCATGCCTGCTAGGCCCAAACGATCGCTCACCTTCATTCTCGCCCAGCTCTCTGGGCAGGCCTCGCATTGCAGAATTCTTCTGATTCATTACTGCGTGGTACTGCGTGAATTTTTTATCGGCATTTTCAAAGCTCGTTCAGATGATTGAATGTAAGGGAATTGTGGAAGCCCTGATTTAACCAGGAGCTGTATATGTGTGATGGAGGACCGAGCTCTGCATATCAAGCTGCGTCGATGATCAAGCATATATAATGTTTCTTTGAATGTTTTATGTCATTAGCACTTGGTTGGTGAACATTTATCTTTAATTCCTTGTGGATGTGAGAAATGTTATTTAATGCATATTTAATGCAAACACCATGTGACACTCTCGTTACAGTAATACTCTTTATTCCAAAATGATTTTTAAACGCAGTAAGAGTTGTTTTTACATTTTTACCCAAGTGTCCTGGGTCATTTAATCAACTGGAGAATTGCTCCTGGTGTAACTCAACACTTGCACTATTAGGGGAACAACCTGCAGCTCCCTCTCTCAACATCATAATGCTGCTTCCCTCTTGATTTCATACTCATGCAGTGGCATACAGCAACAGATTAGTGGTGTGGCATAAAAAAATAATTGGGTGGAATTGTGTTTTTAACACTATATGGAGTACAGAATGCAGCAAAGGGAAGCAGTACGTCTGTTTTAATGACGCGTGAACTCTGCAGTAATCCCCATGGAAAATGAACGATACTCTTTGGGGTTGGTGCAGTATAATAGTCTGTGGGTGTTCTACAACATCGGAGTGATTGTTCTGGCCATCTCAGACTAATCACCATCTGTTCGAACGCACTCCCTCGGGACCGTCTAGTTGTAAAACAGCCATGGCAGTTAGCATTCTTAAACGGATGTAGTACAGTACAGCTAGAACCCTTATGTTGCATTTGTGTGCCTGTGTGTTACTTGTGAAGAATGGGTTTTTATGGTGTGATTAAATTGCACGAACGTCTTTCCTGTTTAACACACATATTTTGATCTATTTCTCCTGTCCAGCCGTTCAATATATGATGCATATAAACTGTATATAGGTTAACACTGCTCACGGTAATAATAAAAAAAAAAGATTTGTTTTAATACCGAACATCGGTAGAATAAGCACGTTTTAATAAATGCACTCTCAATCCTCCATAGGCTTAGCCCTAATAAGTGAACTCATTTTAACACAAGAGGCTGAACTGATGTATTTGCTGAGATGTAAACAGGAATGTGTTGAAGCATTGAAATTTCACTTTAGTTCATATTTTTAATTCACGAGAATTTACAAAAATCACTGCCTCTGTGTGTGCGTGTCTGTGTGTGTGTGTGTGTGTGTGTATATACACACAGAAAAAATTTAAATATGGTTTTGCAGAAAGGGGGTAATAGGAATGAAATTGAAAATAAATGCAGTTTGTTTGTAACCTCACAGTAAATTAATAATTTCTCGCAGAAGGGATATTGGTAGAACATATGAGTGGTGAGGTTTATATATTTCTGTAGAGCAAGCTATAGCATGCGTTGTGTTTTTCAAATGAACAGGTTTTACAATCAATAACAAAAACACAAGACAACAGGCGATCATAAATGCATGCAGTTCCTTTTAGGAGCTATGGTATTTGAAGTCAAGGAGTCGCTTTTAAGGAGAACCCTACACAAACAAAACAGGGTCTGTTGTCAGAAACGTGCAGTGCTTTTGTTCTGTCTAAAGGCCTCTTCACAATCAGAAACTACACCTTTCTGTGCTATCCTTGCACTGCTTCCCACAAGCACAAACAGCCGTCTGCGAGGACCTGTTTGCTTGTTTGTATTATAAAATAAGATGCAAAATACTTCTTTCCTGTTAGTACATCATGCCATATGTCACTCCCTGTATTAAAAAATGAGGCATGTATATTAATGGAGCTAATCAAAGACATGGATTCAGCTAGATCTGCCTACTGCGTTTCAAAGCAAGCATGAACTGTGCTCTGTGTCACAGCACATTTGAGAAGACCTCCTATTTTATTTATGTATTTTTTTGTATGGTAGATTAATGCAGCAATGTATTTAAGAGATACCAGGTGTGTAAATAATGTATTTGCTTTTGAAAAAATAAAACGCATGTACAGATGCATACCTGAAGCATTTTAGAATTCGTAATCTATGTCTTTATAAAGGTCGATACGCCTTTTAACATGTGGCCCCAGAAATAATCATAATCTTTTCTTCCACTCGGATCTTGCACTGCCAAGAATGTTCAGGTGTTATTTCTTACTCAAAATGAAACCTTCTAGAAGTCTTTTGAGTTTTGAAAACTGTCAAAGCAATATGGTTTCCCTCTTGTCTTTCTGACATTTTACAGGAGAAGGTTCAAAGATTTGATTGTTCTGATCCAAGTTCATCTGCTGGTCCTTCTTTCAGAGAAGGCAGGAAGTACACAGAGACTGCGGAAATTAGGATGAGTTTTCAACCAGGAACATCAAAAAAAAAAAGCCTAAACTGAATCTAGTAGAGAGAAAAGAGATGAAAGGTAGTAAAGTATTGAGGAGTAAAGCAAATGTTACCGTTTTGTCGTTTTCCATATACAGATATTCATTGTATAATCTGTAACTACTGTGTGCAACACTGAACGGTTGAATACTGTGTATATTGATACTCCATGAATGTTCATGGAGCACTGTAGTTATTCCATGAATGAGGATTGACAGATAATGAATTGTCTGTGGCCGTTCTCATTAGTGAAACAACCACAGTGCTCCACAAGTGTTCATGGAGCATCCTTAAACCTAAACTAAAGCTATGAGCGATCTTCGATTTTTATTTATTCGGTTGAACGTTGACAGGTCCTGAAACAAAATAACCCTTTCCTCTTACGTCGCTCCGTGTCATGTAAATGTCAAGGAAGGAAGTGGTTAGGATTTCTTACCCCAGAGAACTGCTCCACTCGGCTACAAGCTGTGGTATGGAAATCGTAAGCAGTTTGCAGCAGCTATTTCACCAGTAATGACTGACGTTTTTGATTTCTGTGCCATCAAAAGAAAATGAGACGGAGTAACGACCCTGGAATTTGTTGATATTGAATGTTTTGTTTCGGGCAGATGCTGTACTGTGTGGTTTAAGATGCCATCTGGTCTGTTGAGTGAATTGTACTCTCTAAATGATGGTTCCCATTACAAGAGATTCTATCTTTTAAGTGTTGTTGTTTATAAACGTCATTACCGTCAATGCTGCAGGGACAGGCTGGTCTGGTTATTATACATGTGCTTCATGAACTGGGTTTAGCTTTTAAAATGGAAGTGTAGCATTAGAATCCACCACATGTGAATACCGTGATTGAAAGAACAGCACATCGAAATGACTTTGAGCTTTCACTCTATATTAATACCACTCATGTTTGCCCCCTTGGAGGAGGGGGGGGGGGGATTTCTTGACCCTTAAACAGCACTAATTGCAACAAAAATAGACCCCTGTGTGCTTAAAATTATAGACATTTCTTTTTCTGTCCTGACTATCTTGAAATGCCTTTTCTATAAATAGTGTGATGTATCATGCAATCTTGAACAAACCCGAAAGGACCTTTTTAAATTCCTTTCCGCTTTTTTTTTTTTACGACAAAAAACATCCTAAAGCGTGCTCTGTTGCACATTTCCTTTTTGGTAGAGTAGCAGGGCTGTTATTCTGGCTGCATAGCTGGCCTTGTTATTGAGCACATGCTTTGCAGATTAGTGTGTTTGTATAGTCAATATAACATGTGCTCCATTAAAAATGAAAGCGGCTTGTTTCAAAGCTGGAACAGGAGACACCGGCTGCCACTGCACAGCAGACCTGGAAGGCCCCCAGAGCCCATTACCAAAGGGTTACAGCAAATGTTAATCAGTACCAATGCAGCTAAATAATGCAGCTAGTGCAGATGGCAGCTACTACATTCACTCACAGATATGTCTTAACAGTCCCCCAGGTAGTTGTGTCACAGAAGTTGTTGGAGTTGTCCATAATCAAGCTGACTGAATGGTACAGTCTCTTGGGTCAGAGGACATTGTTGCTGTCAGAAGCAACCGTAAAGAACGGGGGGGGGGGATCTTTATTTATTCATGCATTTCATTAAAACTATTTCAGCTGCCTCTAGATGTGTCATCTAATTAGTAACGTTGTGGATCAATTTTGCAGTACTGGTACCGGAGACTCCCATTGCCTTTAAATTAAATAAAATTCATTGTTAGCTGCATAGATCATCCAATTGGGATTTCTTAGCCACTAAAGTCTTTGGGGTCAATTTGATTGGTCTAAACTACAGCTATGGCCAAAGGTTTGCTGAAACCTGCTGAATAATGGTACTTTAACATATTCAATCACATACCGCTTTGTAGTTTTCCATATACTTAACAAAAAACTGACAAAAATGGAAAAATGGAACATTTCATTGTTAAAGAAAGAAACACTGACAAAACTTTAACAGTGTGTCATCTCTTAATTGTGTTTCTGTCTTTAAAATTCAGCACAATGCCAGGTTTGGGTCTGATTTCTTATTGGGAGTATTTGATCTGTGTTGGTTTTAGATTAATTTAATTCACCCCTGTATCTCTGCAGCCTCTTTTCTGCATTTGTTGAGGTACTGTTCAACTGTAATGATATTGAGCTTGAAATATAACGTATGTACTAATTCATCTTCTGAGTAAAAGTTTTTAATAAATTTTAATATTTAAATTCAGAAACAATTTATTTTGTGTGTTTTTAACATTAACTGAAATGGCAGGAACCATAACGATATTAAGCAAAACCTGAAAGTTACAGTAAAACTTATTTATTTTTGAAAGCTAAGACCAAATATTCTACATAGAGATTGTCTGTAATACCCTTCCTGAGGTCAACAAAAATCAAAGACAAACTTCTCAAAAGGAAAACAGGGCGGTAATTTGATTATCGCAACCCATCCTCGCTTTCCTGGAGAAGTAGCACATTTAGATCTTTGGAAACAATTCATCGAATTGGCTAATTGAAAGCAGGTTCTGGAAAAGGCTAGTGCACAGACCCCGTTGATGGGATGCAATGACCAACTCTGGCTGGGCTACTGAAGATGGAAACAGGTTTACGGAATCAATTTCATAGGGAAGAAAAGGAGGTGGAAGACATTCATGCAAAGTACTTTTTTTTTTTTTTTTTTTTTTTTGCAGTTCAAAAGATATCAAGACCAAGTCTGCCAAGGTCTTATTAAATAAATGTGCTACTGTTTGAAAGAATGGCTCCCTGAATCAATTTGCAGAACTGCTTTCCTGTTTCCAAGAGGACCTGCAGGCTGAAGATGTTGAACTGCAATTGTTTAGAATTTAATTGGGAATCAGCCTTTCTTGTGGCTGTTTTATATTAGTTCCCAGGACGTACTGTAGAGGTTCCTGTTTGATGAGATCATTAATACTAATCCAGCTTGTCTTGAGGCTTTAGCTTTAATAGTTTAAAAACATCAGTCTGTAAAATATTACGCACACCCTTGTAAGAGAACCTCTGCATGGTATATACAAGACACTTGACCCTGTTCCATGCGTGCTCTATTCCTTTACTACGTGACCGACTGTTATTAGTGCCATTTACACTTATGTAAGGCTAACGCTTAATCCTGAAAAGTATCGCATGCACATTCATCTTAATGGGACCATTAAGAGATCCTTCACACTTTACCACTCGAGGTGGACAGCAGTTATTTAAGATTGTGAACCAAAACTCATTTGAATGTTAATGACATTGAGAAATACATTTTTACAAAGTTACTTTAGCAGTTTCTAAAGGTGCACAGTATTCTATACCACACTTAGGTACAGAATACCTTAGTGTCTCTGATAGGGTCATATGCAGGGGGGGGGTGCAAGTTACACAAGTGGAGCTCTCTATACAGAGGCTGTCACAATGCAGCACAGTCATGTGTGCTATACTGTGAGTAAGCTTTATATTGTTAAAAGTTTATTTCTAAGTCTTCTTTAGACTGTTGAACTGGGAACAAATAGAAGAGTTTTGGTGATTGTGCACAGAAGGGAGAGACTTATTTTGTAATTGCATATTGTATTTTATATATTAATCATCACCTTTGACTTTAGGCGTCTGGCACGCATCCAAGAAGCTCATCAGGAAATTGCACACTTCGTGCCAGGTGCCAGGTTAAACCCATTATTTAAACATTAGTTACTGATCCCACACCTAAGCTAGCTCGGTTTTCTCTGCCTTGAGGGTGAAATGTTGCATGTTGGAATAAAGTGCTTAAAACCAGAGGAATCTCACACGAGGGATCACATATCTTGAGCTGATCCTTACTCAGTGCCAGTCGCACCATGATATACATTCTAACCCCCTGTATGTAGCTGCAGAAAATATATTTGGAGTCAGTTATCCAGGTCCTGTACACATGCAAGGTGGCAGCCTTAGGTTTAGAACTTGCTATACAACCTCTGCTTTTGGAAGTGGATCTCTCGTTTGACATATCTGTCAGTATTTTCTACAGCATTACTTTTAAAGGTATTTGCCAGAGCTGTCTTTTGCTGTCTGTTCTAATAAAGAGACACGGTCAGTTTGGATTCCTCAGGTCCGGAGCGCTGTGTTATGTCGGCTGTATGTGCCCGAGGCCCCATGCATGATTTAAGCTGTTTTGTAAATGTCAATAGGTGGAAAGCACTGAAATCAACTAAGTCTTAACCCAAATCCTTCTAGATGTATAAACATGAGAATAATGTGCTCCAGCGTCAAGGCCACTGCAGCATCTACAGATGACTCACAGTGGGTTTCAGGTGTTGCCAGAAGCGAAATGTTGCTGTGAAGCGTGATTTTGATTCTACAGTAGGCATCAGGACAGGAGCAGAACAGCTTTTGCTAAAGGCTGCTTTTTGATAAATCTTCACAAAGCATACATTAAAAAAATAAAAAAAAATGTTTTACCGCATTAACTGATCTAGAGACATTTGGCTTTTCTCACTCGAATGGAAGTTTTAGTATTACTATCGTAGGTTCTTTTGGAGCTGTTTAGTAGTTGGCAATGCTATGGAGGATAAAGACTGGCAATGTACATATAGGGTTTGATTGTTGTGTTCACAGTATTTAACCCAGGGGTGGATACAGACGAACAATAAAGGGATGGTTTGTGGCTTTCACGCAAGAATTCACGCATTACCAGGAATCCCATGTTCACGTTCAGTAAGCTTTTAATTGAAAACATATTTGAATGCGAAAAGTGATTTGAATGAAGAAATAACGTGGTGTGGTATCTTCATTGAATCCACACCTTTTATAGTGGCGTTTTTCACAGTTACTGGCATGTTAGTTGCATTTCTAACTCTTTTTCTAGTTAGGATTGTTGTATTTAAGGGAATTCCATTGGGATATAGTTGTAGTGCTGTGAAGCTATGGCTGTCAGCCTGAGAATATCGAAGAGGTATTAAGAGACCGATACCAACACTATTATTGGCTAACATGATTTTAAACCTACAGTAGGAACTGGAACGCTTTGCAACCATTGATAATTAATTAAAACGTTCCATTAGCCAAGTTTATTTGCTGCATTGTATTTACTTTTCAGGAATGTGGAACGAGTTCCAAGTTCTAAATATTCATCATTGAATACCCAGATAAATGCTGTCTGTTTTGACACAGTGTCCCAGTAACCTGATCATCCACGCCTTGTTTAAAAGGAGGACTGAGCCTTGGACTCCACAGGGAGGGTTGACAGCTGTCAGATAGAGATAGCGGGCTACACATACTGGCTGCTAAAAACCCATTCTTTTATTCGTGTTACAGATCATTTACCAGAGCTTGACACTCTGGCTTACAGTCCACTGCTTTGCTGGCAAGATATCTACGTAGTGTATTAGGCAGGGTCAGCTGTTGAGACACAAGGCCAAATCAACTTAAATGCGTCATGATTATTTTCGAAATTGATCATCTCAGATACAGGAATAGCTTCCGTTCCTCCCTAGAAAGGTGGTTGGTAGAAAATAGAGGTTACAGACATTTGAAACCCATTTTTAAATATCCATTTAGTTGAGTTTCAAATGGAGGTCACATATATGTCCACAGGATAGATTACAGAATGCAGAATTTTTAGTATTTTTTTTGTTTTTTTTTAAACTGTGGGTTGTAAAACAGTGGTCACAAAATAAACTGTGAGGTCAGCAACTAAGTAAAATATGTATGCTTTGGGAGAGATTGTTGCACCCCAGTTTAAATAAGAAACAATTGAGTTCAGATAAATGTAGTGAATAGCTTTAGTTGTTACCAGACAGACTGATTAATGACATGTCCATATGAAAAAGGTATTCATAGAAACAAGAGCTAATTGCATGATTTGCATAAAACTACATCCCCTCCAAAATGTTGATAAGTGTATCTGCAACAATAGTAGACCGAGAAAGCATGATACAAAACTGCCTTACTGCTGCATAGCAAAGAAAGCATCGCAGTTCCCCTGTGATCTATCCCTGTATGCATGACTGCAGCGCATGCGTAATGCAGAATTGCTTGTCTAGTTGTGATGCAACTTTGAATGGGTATAAGAATTAGTCGCTTCAGTTTAGAAATAGAATATCTCAATATCTCAACAAGGTTGGGGTTTTTTTGTGTCTGTTAAATACCGCGTTTAAATCTAAGTGAGATCTTAGAGAGACCATGCAGTAGCTTTTCCATTCTTGTAAATAATGGGCGAAACGTCTGTAGGCTGGTGTTTGCTTGTTATGTGTCTCATACCCTATAGTATTTCCAGCAAGTGGTTTACATTAGGAAAGACCAGAAAACCCCATGGGAGATGAGTTTAAGAACAGCAGGGTGTAGTTATATTCTATAAAGATTTCAAAGACAAATGGGGCCCATGAACCTTGAAGTAACTTCTGTCCTGCTAACAATCTGTATAGCAATATATATTTACCAGCTGTAAATGTTATACAAACTGAACTGGTGTTGGTCTATTTTAATGACATTATAGCTATGGCTGTATGACTATATAAGGTATTGTGGTTTCAAATTAAACTTAGTGCAGTAACCCTCAATAAGCAAAGCATATGGTGCTCTATAGAGGCTTGCCTATAACAACATACTGTTCAATTATGACCTTTGAATATATTGCACGTGGCTTTCCCCAAAGGCCTGTACAGACTAATCACCACACAGCAGCTGATAGATGACCGGTGGCTTTTGACCCATGACTTGGGGAGCACCATTATCGCATGTTTACATTGAGTAAACCGGTCGACTATCTTTCACTACTTTCTTCCAAAGAATGTCTCACTCAAGCATTTTCACAGACTGGAAGGCAACAAGATGAGGGGGATATATATATATATATATATATTGCTATTCCAAACATATTCATAGACATTAGACAGCTTTAAAGTGAAAATATTGTCGAGACAGCTTTCATAATGAAAGTCTCAAGCCACATTATCCCTTAAGTAAAAGTGACTGAGTAAAAGAGACATAACAATATCTGCGTTGAATTTCTAATTATGTAGGAGACGCTTTCTGGTGCCTGCCAGATACTGGATGTGGTGGCTGCTTTCCAGTAAAGGTCAGAATCTGCAAGGCTCTGGGTGAAGCTTAAAGTGTGTGTTCATTCTTCAGGAGGCTGCTGACACTGTTGGGAATTGATCTAAAATCTGGTCGGTAGCAGCCCTTTGCTCCTGAGGGAGATTAATATTTTAGCTATTACTTTTTTGCTCAGCTCTTCTAAATGTATTTGGGATGAAAGGAAAGGTTAAAGAGGGGCTTGGGGAAGGCTCGCACTAGAGAGTAGATCATTTCATGAAGGGAAATCAATTAAAAAAGGTTGACTGTGAACATTTATCCATTTAGCTCGACCGCTATTGAATTTTCATGATGGGCTTTGACTCTTCGGAGAGATCGGATTTAATGGCAATTGTTCTCTTCTCTTCAAAATGTATTATCTGGTTTATTCAATGGAAAACACTCCATCAAACCAGATAGAGGCCTAAGGCCTATTGATAGGTCCGCTTTGTGTGGGGTTGGTAAGGGGAGGTTTGTCACAGATGTCCAGGCTTTGAAAGAAAATTAAACAAGTATCTCATTACCGAATGCTTCAGTGGTCCCAGGGGGGTGGCCACAGAGGCAGCGCTTTTAATGAGCTGGGAACTTAAAAGCTGCCAAAGTTTAGCTCGACTCTGCCTTTCTCAGTTAGGCCTCTTGGAAAAGCAACCCTATTCAGGACCGCTCAAGCAGAGGAGAAAGGCATCATGCTGATTTTTCCCTTTCAACTCCAAAGAAGGGGATAATGCACTTTTTGTGCCACGCATCCAGAGGAATTATGGGTGCTAATTTGATTAGGGGAGATTTGATTAACTGGAAAATGAGGGCTTTGCTAAGACTTTCACACGCTTAATTTATCCCTTGCAAAGCAGACTCAACATTGTGTCATGAAGGCATATGGGAACACTATTCAGTGGTTCGATGGCCTTTCAGACCCAACAATGTCAAGGATTGCCATGGTTCATATTGGGATAATCAGTTTAGAGCGTTTGCCTTGCTGCAGAATACAAATTGCATTTGGCGTTGCCAGTTAAAAGGTTCAAAGGATAATGAGATTAATGTAGTAAGGAACGGAGCTAAGCAAAAAGCCCTTTTACTTTGTTTCTGAGGAAACGTTTGAACTCTGCGTTTTGTCTTCAAATGTAAAGATTACAGTTTACCGTTTGTCTTTAAATCTTTTAAATATTACAGGCATTACACAGAGCTACTTAATAAAGGATCCCATCTAGGTCCTTGAAACACAATTGAATACAAAATAACAGAACATACTAAACATAAATTACTGTACACTACTTTACAAGGATAATTAGCCTTGTGACCCAGCAGAATTATAATTTAGTCCCCCCCCAATACAATATAATAGATTTGATACTGTTTATTAGATTAGCTATGATCTAGACATATGAATATACTAAGTGTGATCTTTTAGGGTCCACCACTGTTAAACTGTATGTGCACATTTCTTGAATTAATGAAAAAGTTTAACATTATGATTGTAATGGGTACATACAGGTTAATAGAATAGAAAGCATGGCTGTAAGTGAAGTTCTTGGTCTATTTTCTATCCTCTGTACCACAAAATGCAATTTTAAACAAATTGCTCTCCCTTATGTTATACAGGGATTACCCTTTAATAAAGGATTAGCTTCTCTCCACACTAACAATCATGTCCCAGCCGGTTAATGAGAACTGGTAATTGTCTTATGAAAACTGTGGTTTCTTCTTTGAGAAAGTCGACAAGGTAAAGCTGATTTTTCCTTAGCCATGCAGCCAGAGCAGAAGCGTCAGATTGGGAAAAGCAAATTGCCAAGGCTTCATTAAAAACACGCGGAGGCCGAGACAGATGAGCCGTCTCCAGTCGGGCTTTGTTTTCCACCTTCCCCATCTGTTCGCCAGTTTTAATTAAATCTACTGAGATTTATTTATTTATTTATTTTTCTCTGAGAAGGAAACGCCGGGCTGTGCCATTGTCCACTCATCTCAACTCGTCACTGCCAGCCGCTAATGAGCAGGCACACGGGATAGGAGAGCCACAGTGCTTCTCTCTCTCTCTCTCTCTCTCTCTCTCTCTCTCTCTCTCTCTCTCTCTCTCTCTCTCTCTCTCTCTCTCTCTCTCTCTCTCTCTCTCTCCATTTGCCAGCCTTCATGACTTGTTAATGAGGAGTGGATCTGGAAAGGCCCAGCCAGGACCCCCCCCCCCCCCCCCTCCTCCTCCTCCTCCTTCTCCTCCACACTCGCACTCCTTCGCTAAGCAAAACAAACTAATGAAGAATTCCACTTGTGGTTAGCCTGCTAATGGAAATGACAGGCCTCAAATAACCTTAAAGCATCAGCATGATGCTTGTCTGTCTGATCAGTGCTCCTCTTCTGGCACCTGACACTTTTAATACCGTAATGGCTTTCATATGCATTCTTTTTGGATGCTGTCATACCGAAATATCATGCCTTCCCTCCGCTTGTTTAGGGAACGCCTGGCAAGGCCATTAAGTTTGTGATGGAGCTGACAGTTAACCGCAGGCCTGTCAGTCTCATTTCTCATGTCAGCACATCCTCGCAACCCATTAGAAGCGTATCATTGCAGCTTCGCAAATAACTCCCTGTAATGTACTCGCCAAGATTGTGTATCTCCCTTCTAAACATAGAATTTAAAAGGCTTGATGATAACCCCTTTTTGGCACTTGTTAGGTATCTGCATTATACAGTCTTTCAAAGGACCTTTCCATGACGGAGCTGAGGGCTTACAAATTGCATTCACCAGTCTGCATAATGTGAAGCTGGTTCAGTGTTGTTTGAAAGTAAAATATATGCAACTTAAACCCTGGGCGCAAGGGCTCAGCCTGAGAACACTGATGTCGCTGGGTTGCTATATAAGTCTTTCCCTGAGCACAGCACTATTCAACACTCTTGTATCAAATTCTCCATGATCCTAGCTTCACATGAGAAACACTTTGCTTGCACGGTTTCCCTGGTGGTTTTAATCATGTGACTTGCAGGAGACTGCATGATTGGTTACCAGGGTTGCTGGCGTTCCCAAGGATTTACTTCAGCTTGTAAAAAAAAAATCACTCAGTGCCACTGTAAGAAATGCCAATGGTAGGTTAGTTCTGCATAATGCATTATATACAGTATAATTACCACATGACTTGTGAGTGATATATTTAGGCTTTAACACTGATGGTAAGAATGGTACCCATTGGAATGGGAAAATTAATTTCTATTATAGTCACAATAAAGAAACTGATTGTCAGACTAGTTGCATAAGGCTTGGGGTGGAGGACATCATGTTTTATGTTGATCACATGGAGGTTTTCTTTTAATATAGAACACAGACAGATTACATTTTTAATAAACGTTCTACATAAAACTGGGATTTTTTTTTCTGCCTTGCTGACAGGTTTACACAGTAGAACCATTTATGAATTCAGCACACTGTTTGCAAACGTAAATCATATGCACTGTATACAGCAAGCCATTCTTCTGAATGAGAACCCCAGGGCTTTTACTCAATCAGACTTGCGACAGTAAAAACACATATTCAATATAAAGTCTGAATTATTTTGTTGCTAAACTGGAGTCAGGAGTGAGTGATTCCCTGGTGTTTAAGAAAAATGTGTCTAGACTTTTTTTTTTTTTTTTTTTTTTTTTTTTTTAACAAACTTGCCTAATGCTGCTATTAAAGCAGTAGAAGTGAAACATAATTCTGTATTTGCCTTCTGACGTTATGTTGTGTCTTATATCTAATAAGCATCGTAATTGATAGCCACTTGCAAATTTATGTTTAATGGTCTTTTAAAGAGTTATTTAGGGGTTGTCACTAAATGAGCTGTCACGTGCTACAATGAAAAGGTGTTTTGTTTTTTTTTAAAACAGAAAAGTTGATATGAATATGATAGTATATATGAATTCTGCTCTCAAGGGCCATAAATTAATCTCCTGACTTGTTGTTTTTCTTCTTCTTCTTCTTCTTCTGAGCTTTCTGGAAGCAGTTCAGTACAGTCTATGAACTCAGTATATACAGTATGTTTTCAGTTTATTCATAATCGCATTTGAACTAATGACATGTTTTTGTATTTTTTTTTTTTTTTATACCTGCTATAAAAAGCTCCTGAACCCTAGCTGTCCAAAATTTGCTTTTAACGACACCAGTTCAAGTTTAATTATGCCAGGTTCAAAAACCAATAGACATTTTTACCGTGCCATCAGCATTCTGCACAACGGTTCCACTTAAAAGCTGCTTTTGACTTGTTTGCCCAAAACCAAGACGAAACGCCATGGAAACAACAGCATGCCTGCCAAGCCAGTTTTAGTGGGAAGGTCTTTTGCCTCTGGAGAGCTAACTACCACCTCCGCACTGAGTAAGAAATACTCTTACATAACTAGCGGACCTAGTCAGGGCCGTTGTAGAAATTACACCTTATCATTTATGTGTGTTTTTTTTCAAATTACTTTAAGGTGAGAAAGTGAAGGCCATGGCATAATGCCATTTCTAATTAATTAGATGTATGTGACATTTTTTAAATGCCTATTTGAGTCTTGGCCACAGTTTTATTATTTATCTGTGGCTTGACTTTTTTTTTTTTTTTTTTTTTAATTAACACTGTAGATAAAACGAGAGAATGAAATCCAGATATTGCTAACACATGATAAGATTCAGAGCTATAATCATGCCTTAATAGTTATTCCAGGCGTGCATTCTCAACTTACAAGGATAATAGATTCCTGACATTGTCACGTGGGGCTTATTAGAGTTTGCAATCCATCACTTACTCGCTTGTTTCCTGTCTCTTTGAGCTAATATTAACTGTTTTGTGGCCAAACACGTTAAAATGGTTCAGTGATACAGTGTTCCCAGAGTGAAGTTGGATTGTAAACAGTGAGGTGTGGCTGCTTCTCACCAAGTCAACACTCCTAGTTTCTTTTATTGTCCTGCAGCTCCCTGATTCAATAATATTAACGGCTGTAAATGTGACAGCTGTAGCCAGTAATGAATACAAAACAACAACATAGATCCACTGCCTATGTTCCAGCCCTCCACTGCCATTAGGTGAATGACTCCCAAATTGTCATGGAATTTCTAGTCCTGTTTTTTCTAGTTTGCTTAGGAGTGGTCTGATAATATAGAGCACTTTATTAGGACAAAAGCATTGATTAAGTCCATCCCAAACATACAGCTTTGGCCAAAAATTTTGCATCGCCCAATAGAAAAAACTAATTTTGCTTCAGAAATTTGAATGGAACCTGCTGAATAATGTTACGGTAACATATTGAATTTATATAACACTGTTGTTTTCCATACTGTTAACAAAACTGTTATCAAAATCTAACATGAAATACTGTACTTCCATTATGGCTTTGTTGCAAAAAAAATGATGGTGCTTTTTTAAAAACTTTTCTCTTAGATATTTGTATGTCATTTCCTTTGCTTTCCTAGTGGATTACAGTTATACTTTGAATTGCTGTCAGAAAAAAAAAAAAATACTGCCCAAAAGATGTTCTCCTCCTTGCAGTTAAATGCCTGGGGTGAGTGTGTCTAAACTTCTACAGCAGGGGGCTGGCGTGGCACTTTCAGGGAAAGTAATGACTCAGCTATGGCGGAATGGCCACAGCATCAATTTACTACCCACCTTGACGTGAAATCATTGGAAACAAGCATGCAATGCAGCATAAATCAGTCCTCTGTGTTTCCAAACTGTAGCGGCCTGAGGAGCTGAATTGGAGCACGACTTCCAGTGGTGAAATCCTCCCTTCATCATGATAATATTCCTCAGGGCTCCCACATAACCGGTAAACACAATTAACTTTCTACGCAGGTCAATTCTCGCAGCTAAAACAAAAACGAAATACAACTCATCAACACAAGCACATAGAAAAAGCACTGCAAAGAGCAGAAGGAAAGTTAGGTAAAGATACCCAGAGATTACCAGCATAACTAGTATTAAGGCTGCTATCTTCACTGTCAGCGAGGCATTATTTTAATTTATATTTAAACATGAGACAACTCAGTTATGGTTTTATTATAGCCTGTCTAATAAATAAAGCTACAGAGATATCAGCTTATTCATATCTCTAATTAATGTAATAGTCTATTTTAATTTAGTGTGAAGAACTGTATTTTGATTAACAACACCTGGGCCAAGCATAAATCATTTGATAAAGATGATGGATTTGCATGGGGTACTCCAGGGTACCATGTTCAGTGTGATATTCCATTGGGTGTCTTGAAATCAGCAGCATACAGGTATCCTAGAGAGCACCCCTGAAGTTTTACACTTGCCATACAGTACCTGTATTTTTATCAAGAAAAAGAAAACTGTTCAGCAATTTAGCTGCGTCAAATACAATGAGGTAAAAGAGTCCAAATATTCAGAATGGACCATTAACATTGCACAGCTTCAAAGTGTCTACAATTCTAAAGGAGTTCAATTGTATGGATGACCTGTTTCGATTCCTTTCTCTTCAATTGAAATCATTGCCTCTTTGCTTGATTGTTCTGGTCTAGTCTGTGGCACGCCTGCCTGAGCCCGTGTGTATGTGTGGGTGTGAATATGTGTGGCATTGCAAATTAGCTCCAGTCAGATTTAGGGGTTTTAGTGCAGAGCCGGTGGCTAGGAAGAACAGGTTGAGTTTCACAGTAGATTATCATGGGAATTAGGCGTATCTGCAGAGTAAAAGCAGAGTCTAATGCTGGGTGACCTTTCCCTGGCTCCAGTTTGACTTTTTGTGGTGATCAGCAAGTGCAGTAACAAGCTTTTCCATCTGTGTGGCTGGGGATTACTTGGAAACACACAGCACCTCACCACTCACAGGGAACCATCTGTGAGAGAAAGAGAGAGAGAGAGAGAGAGAGAGAAACACAGAGACAGACTTGCCCGAAGGGGCATTGTCACGCTTGTCTGTCCATCGGTTGGGATCAGCACTTGTCATAGACTTCTATTGTCCAAATTGGGATGTTTTGTGTTCCCGACTTAAGCTCTCTGGGTATTGAAGACCTTTCCAGCCTGCGACTTTTGACCATTCAAAGCACTTAAACTTTCGGCAGCCTGTGTATTTTGCAAACCTTGGATTTTTAATTTGTAACATATTTTAGTTAAAGGAATTGGGATTACATTTGGAGTCAGAGCTATACATTTTTGTATGGTGAGTCTATTTTTATTCTATTGATATATGGGATAAAAAAAATTAAAAAGTGTGTGTGTGTGTGTGTGTGTGTGTGTGTGTGTGTGTGTCTCTCTCTCTCTCTCTCTCTCTCTCTCTCTCTCTCTCTCTATATATATATATATATATATATAATCCTCTATATATAGATATCTATATATATATATATATATATATATATATATCTATATATATAAGAAATTATCTAGAATTTAATAGACATTACTTGAGATGTACATTTACATCATACCTTGTGAAAGTTTGTGTGTGTTGTGTTTGTGTGTGTGTATATATATATACAGGTTGTTGTAATTTGATCGTATATATATATATATATATTATATATATATATATATATATATATTATATATATATATATATCTATGATAAAAATCTATGATAGAATTTTTGTTTATACATATATTTTGGTTTAGTAGGCACAAATCTTATTAGTTGTTCATATGAACATCAGTGCATACCGTTGTTTATTTAGCTTGTAGTTTGTAGCTTCTCTGCAATTAATGTAGGTTCTTTAAACCTGCTACTTAAACTCTGATCTCAAATATAATATACATTAAACTGGCATGGAAAACAAGGCTGTAATTTGATTAATAACCAACTTCAGGGTTTTATTTATATTTTGGTAAAACCAGGAAAAACAATATACCTGTTGCCAGCTACATAGAAGCCCTGGAAAACTGATATGAAATGACAAATACAGGTTATTACTGGTTGTGTATTTAATACAATTACTATATCTTATCTAATACATAATGTGTGGTAAGAAATACTCCTTTAAAAGAGGTTAGTGCATTCCCGTGCACTTTTACATGCTTATTCTCGTTATAATGATTCCTGTGTACTTTGTATATTTTAACCTACACGTGTTAATAATGTAAACTAGATATGTGTGGGGGGTGGGGGGGTGGGCTTTTGTGTATGTTTTATATTTTTTTGTGTGGTTACATCTGTGTGCATAAAGGCTTACTGTGTTATAATACAAGTCTTTTTAATTTGAAACATAATGTGAGCCAGTGTTTATTTAAATTCCAGGTCAATGCAGAAATTGGTTTGGCAAGTAATTTTAAAGGCTGGCCATTACAGCTCATAAATCACAGCAGAGTGAGGATAAAGAATGTAGTTCGGGTTAGGATTCCCGTTCCTGACATGACTCTATGTTTAGAGACAGGAGCTTTAGGGTTACTTGATCTGGTATAGTACTGGAGAGCCACCTGCTCTTTTACTAAGAGTTCTGTGGAGTCCAAGAGAAAAGTGTGCCTGCAGCTTTAAGAGCTGTCTGAGTAAGGAGACGGTGCCATAGTACATCATCATGCAGGAGGCATCAGAGACTCTTCTCCGCTCTGCTGCATTATCATAAAAAGTGATTTAGAGCTGATTGATGCAAATGGCCCTCTGTTCTTTTCTATCATTAACAGCCTCTTTCGGTGGCCACAGGCAGTGATTAAAGCTGTCATTTCGAGCTGCTCATTAAAGACGAGCGGCAAGCAACGGGAGGGAAAGAAGGGGGGGGGGGGCACAGGGGGGAATTTCTTTCGAAAACTGAACTTCTGTAAAGAGGAAGAAACCTGCCCAACAAAAGCACTTGCTGCTGGGGTAGCCTTTGAACTTGCTTCTGGACTGTGCTTGGTTGGCCGGTTGATTTTATGACTATAGCTGACAAAGAATGTCATTCTCCTACACAGTATTGGTATTCAGTTGCCATCTGTTTAAAATATATATATATATATATATATATATATATATATATTTGTTAAATATAACAATACACCTATTGTTGAGAAACCAAAAAGGAGACGCTCCAATAAAGTATTTTCAGTTTTCATTTAGTTTTCTTGTACAGGATTCGCTCTGCATTTATTTCGACCACCTCTTGGTCTTCGATGGAGTTTCTTTTGATTAAAAATAGAAGAAAAAAACACTTTCTGATATGAATGATTAATGTTAAGCAAGCAAAAAAAAACCCATAATAAATAATAACTAACAACATGAGCCATGCAAAACCGTAGAGCTAAAAACCTTGATTAGCGCCCACCAAACAAATTACAGCATGTTTGATGTTGCAGGATTGACACGAGGGACTTGATCTTCTTTTAATGGATGGCCCCATGGGGTTCTCTGGCTGCCCAGCTGAGATCCCTCCTCCACAAGCAGAAAACTGAATCGAAGCTGAGGAGCCGTGCTCAATGGCTTGGGGAGTTAAACCTTCTGTAAACAGCGGGAGTGCTTCTCCACGATTTAATCTCTATTGTGTCTTAAACCTGCTTATGGGCTGATGCTGTAAATGCATCGGCTGCTTCAGTTCTACACTGGCGTTAAGCCCTGTTCAGGAAACTCATCCATTTGCATGCGAGTCATTCAAGCGACTCTGTTTCTTACCTTTCTATACGGAAAACACGACATGATGTGGCCGTTTAAAAAAACCATCAAGCGTTTTTCACGTGTTACAAAATGCCTTTTAATGTTCCAGCAATTCAAGGTGTTTAAACACTGAATTGAAACCGCTCTGTGGTTCTAGACAGGGTCTTTTTTTCTCCATACCCCTGTGTAAGAACTCCATGTATTTCAAGCTTTCCCTTTTGGAGGTGTCTTGTAGATGCCTATAAACTGTAGAGAAACTGCTGTTATCTCTTCTGGTTTGATCTCTTGTGTAATGAATTATAAGTAATTAGTCACCAGATGCAAGTAAATTAATCACTAGCCAGAGGCAAATGGATACAAATATTTGATGGGAAATTGCTGGTGATGTGAAGCTGTATGTAGTGGTTAAAGCCTTTAGTGGTACTAATTGCTTTCTTCATAGAAGGCTGACTTTTCGTGAGATACTGTTTAAATCAAAATGCCACTCCATAGATTAAGGATGCGGTTTTCAGGGCGGGGCTGATGTGTTATTCACGAAGGCTGCAGGTGTTTGCTAATGGGTTTGCACAGATCATATACAAGGTAAAATGCACTGGAATATTCAGTTGCATTTGTTTGTTGGTTTGTTTATTTGGATGTAGCAGATCCATTTGTATTGATAGGTGTGTGTGTGTGTGTGTGTGTCAGCAATAACAATGCTCTCAGGGGTTTGGTTTAGATATGCCTCGTGATATCCTAGTTATTAAGAAAAATATATTTGTTTACCAGACTAAATATTCCTTCATTTTAATAAAATGATGGTTTACATTTAATTCAGCTCTGTGTATGCCTTTTTATTTTTTATGTTCCATACTAGAACTGTGTCAGTAAGTCCAAATATGAGCTTTTCTATTTCGCTCAATTGTATTGTCTGTGTTCCTTGTGTATAGTGTACTACCATGGAAACATGCAGGAGTATAATACTAAGTAATTCGAGTATACTGTTAACATACTGTATAAGTCACAGCCATGTATAGAATGCAGAAGTACAAATACATAACTAAATAGTGCCCAAAATATTCTGAAAATGATTGTGACTAATACTCCTCCAGCTTATATGGAATGCTTACATGAAGTGGCACCTCACTGAGTTCAGTAATACAATACATTAAAAGAAAAGGGAGGAAGCAGAGACAATATGGCTTTAGAAGATATTACACATAATGTCAACACAGCAGAATCTGATTAAAGTGAATACTAGATCAATAATGTGACATTACAAAGTTTGGGGATTTGATATTATGAGGTAAACAACTGGATAAGTCTTGTGATTAGCCTAACAGTAATTTTCCTTAAGTGAGACAGACTGGCATTCGCTCAGAGAGTTAAAGGAATGTAAATCTCAGAGACACACTAGTTTGTTGCTCATTAAAAATGCATGTTGTTTTTGTTGTTGATGTTTTGACCAGTGTGTGTATTTGATCAGTAATTATTAATACCAACCCAGACCCTTACGAACAGAAGCCCCTGTTTGCTGCTCAAACACACAGAGCACGAAGCTCGGTCAATATCTTGGATCTAAAGAACTGCATAGAATATCAAGTCTCGTTTAGGTTCAAATAAAATGGGAGAGCTTGGCACTGGGTGGCTTTTCTGAATGTTAAAAACGCACGGAGGGATTCAGACTTGAAAAAGAACTGGTAACAAAGTAATTTTACCAACTGGGCTCCAATTGCAGTGAAACACAGATGCAGCCTGCTATGCTTTTGAACTGCAAATAACAGCTCCCCTTCAGAGACCCATTTCAAAAAAATGTGAAGCCTGTGTTTATTGCCCATTAAAGCAACCTTTATTTTATGGCAAATGTTGCAGTAATTGCCTTTTTACGAAGAGCACTTTGTAACACACATGCATCGTTGAAAGAAAACCACTCCGGTATTGTCTATTGGGACTTAATGGTGCAATTAATTTTGCTCCATCTGTTCCTGGGACTTTAAAAGAAAATTGATTTTTTTCTTTAACTGGCTTTAATGAAGAAAATAAAGGGACCCCATAGGCTCGGTGTGGTAAATTCAGATTATAGCTCAGTCTCTCGGAATAGGCATGGCCAGCATGGCAACCTATTCAAGACCCTTGTTCTTGCCATTTTTAAATGATGAACTGCCATTCTGCACATAGGGGGGTGGCGTGATTAAATGTCAGCTCTGAATGAGGAAGAGCCGAGTCCAGTCCCTGGTCAATACTGCCTGAGATAATGCCATTACTATGGGACTAATCTGTATTACACTGGACAGACATAAAGGTACCAGCTAACGATGGCATGATAGCCAATTCCCAAAAGATAACTGGTGAAACAGAGTGATGGGAGAAGGGAGGCTTCTCTGCAAAATGGTTTACCAAGGCGTTTGTTTCAAATATGGGTAAAACCTGCGGTCCGGTGGGGTCCATCAGGTTTGGATTTGTTTTGTCATAACATGTTTATGAACGATTTTCCACTACTGGCACTGTCTACAGCTATGAATATATTCTTGAGAGTACAGTCATACAGCAAGTCGAGATATATGCTGGTATAGGTTTTGGAATCCAAGGGTGTGGTTGTTCTAAACATGGTATAGTGGTATATCAAAAATGAACTTGTAATCTTGCATGAAAACCTACCCTGACTTGTGGCTAGTGGAATTAATGCTCTGTGCAAAGAAATAAGGTAGATCATAGGGCAAAATGTTGTTTTCAAGAGGTTATAGGTGCAGCCTTAGTTTCAATACCAATCCTTGCATGTTTAAAACTGAAAGTGTTTTCAATTCATCAGAAACAGAAAACTAGAACTAGTAAAGCTTTTTTTTTTTTTTTTTTTTTTTAAACCGGTTTCGTACCCCCTTCTTATCTTTACACAGACTTTCTTATGACTTTGTTAGCAGTACAGCCCAATCTGATTCAAACCAAGAATCAGTTTCTCGTAACGTTTTTTCAGTTGTTTTCTGTGTACCACACAGCTGGTAATGATTACATTTAAAATCTCCCTTCAAGCACTACAGTTTCTATTTGATCACAAAAAAAAAGAGTTCCCATGTTGCATTCCTGTTCAGGACAGCTCTGTTTCAGAATGCAAAGCAGCCAGTACTGTAGGGCTGTGGTATACATTTTAAAACAGCACAGTTTATCCCATGTCATAGAACACGCAAGAAAGTTAAACATTATTAACCGTTAGTTTAAGCCTTCTATTATTGTATTTTGTGGGAGACATGATTTTGATTATGCAGAGCACAAATTGTAGAAGGTGTCTGTCAGACAGTGACTTTGAATAGCCTGAATATAACCAAGGCTTGTTATAACTCAGGCCGCTGGGTAATCAGCCTGTTAAGAATACCACCTATTGTGTATTACCTTTTCAGACAGAGGCTGCTGTAAAAAGGAGATTTAGAACTCTCTCCCCTGCTGAGGCCTGTTGGATGCCACGCTGGGCAGCAGGTGTGAACGGTTTCCATTTTCCTAAAAGGTTAGCAGCCCATGATGAACAGGGACAAATCTGAGGTCAGCACCCCCCTGCTGTGAGGTCGGAGGGCAGAGGATTTTAAAACCCCCAGGAGGGCGAAAGATTATGCAGCTACCTGATTTGACTGAACAGGAACAGCTTGGGAATAGAAGGGGTCTTTTCACGCTGCTGTGTTTATGCAGCGCTGCTATAATAAACCATAGGATAATGGACTATTTTGCACACCGCAAATTATTCACACTGCAGTATACTGGCAAATGCAGATGGATTTTTTCATTGTATTATATTATTTTTATTTTATTTTTAAGAGACATCCTAAAACAAACTGGTTCACAGCCCTGTACTCGTATTTAGTGAAAGTGAAAGTAAAGCTTACAAAATATATTATTGACACAGGATTAGAAATACATTGTTATCCTCAGTGGAATTCTCATCAGGCTAACAATATGTTTAAAATGCTTTCCATTGGTAACCCTTTAGGTACAATTAGCCACTTTTCCATTGGTGTCACTTCATTGGTCTTGTGAACTGGAATCAATAGAATTTAAGTGGTGCCGGTTTCCCTAGTTGAAATTGTGCACAATAGAGTCACCTCCCTCTGTGATGAGACTGCAGGGGACTGAGGAGTAAGGAAGAAAGACACAGTTTCATGGAGTAGGTTATTCAGCTCTGGTTTAATAAGCCGATTGTCATGTTTACCGTGTGTATTATATGCGCATAATTATTTAATTCACTTTTTATCTAAGTAGTGCCTAACATCCAATGTTTGATCGGCAAGCCCCCAATTACCTTGACAGTATCCAAGTTCAGCTCGGGTTTGTTAAGCGTTTCAATGCTGACTTATTGTTTTATTGTACAATAACCAGACTCCTTATACCACAGGTGTGAAATTAAGACTAATGAGTTGATTCATTACCGTTACATTTAATAAGAGTACGGTATCTCTTTTCATTAAATAATATGGTGCAATTTCGATCCACCACAGTTTAGATCAATAGAATAGGCCCACGACGCTCATCTAGAATATAGGATGAAACAGGACAGGCCTGAACTCTGTGTTAATGAACTGTCACATCAAACACTGCCCCATCACAGGTCTGTAGTGTGATACAGAGAGCGTCACGCATTCACCAGGGTATCGCCTGGGGAAAAAAATCAAACGCTGTGGAACTGAAGATAACGAGGTCTGCTGTTTTTACTGGACAGTGAGAACATTGGGCGCATGTTTGACAGGTGTCTGGGTCTACAAGGATGGCTCTGTATTAAGTGAATATGAGTCCTATTGCACTGTATCATTTTCCATTGTAGAATTCTGTTGCCTTTTGGAAGATGAAGATAATGTAAAATATACTCCCTCGATTTCTTGACCCAGTATATGTTAAGACCACTTCACCGTAAAGACCACTTTCTTTTAGGTCCATTCAGTTTGTAGACCACATGTCCTCTAAAAGCCCATTTTACTCTGTCCATTTTGTTATAGGGAGTCGTACATCTTGTATCACAGTGTGTGCCGGGACATAGTGCTAGGCACTTGTCTTTTTGTGTTCAGTGTCTTTGCTGTGATACAAAATAGCAAAATGTTTGTATGCATAATATCCAATGCCTTTGTTGCCATGACTACAAAAATAAAGATGGTATTTAAGAAAGGCAGCATGTGCAATCCTACCTAGAGTATAAGAATGATTATGAAATGCCTAGCTTAACAACACAGGCCTTTATTATGTGTTCCTCATTTTGATGTCAAAGATTCTTAAAAGGCGTCCTGTGGATTGCAGAAAGATGAATCAGTACTCGCCCTAGTCATAACAAGCAGCATGCCTTCGCTACTGGCTTTCTTGCAACAGACTAATAGCTCACCTTTTGAAAAGATTCATAAATGCTTCAAGTACTGACAAAAAACATATATCAGTGAATGGCACTTATTGCTGTTTTACTGCCAGTCTCTGACAGCCAAGAATGGTGACTGCTTTAATGTTTATACGGCTTTCGTGTGAAATGTACGAGCTGTTAGTAAAAGGAAAAAATTATGAATATGTATGGGGGCAGGGGCGGGGGCACTGTGCAGTGCCTTTTATCACCTTGAAAACAAACAAAAAATCACGCTGCATCACAGTGGTTTAAAACTCAGTCCATTGTGTTGTTACAGGCATCATAAATAATTCTGAGAAGGTAGATATTGCTGCAGGCTTCATCTACATAACACATCTGAGGTCTCTCTGATGTGTAGTACGTGTCACTGTAAGTGCAGAGAGAGGTCATAAAACTAAAAGCTGACTCCAACATGCCGTCAATATGCAGGGGTTACACCACGCTAGATATTCATTAAGCAATGTAAACTGATGCATTGAAAACAAAACGCCCCTGCATCATAAAGATCTCTATACAGCTGCATTACACTGCCACAGAACTAAACCTCTCTTTACATAAATACTGCATCTATTGCAGAAATTATTTGTGCATCATTTCAGCTAATATGGATGTGGATTCAACAGCATACTAAAACCAGGTGAGATGTGACCTAGACAAACTGAGATAGTAACATGAATGGCAATTTAGTAATCCATTGTCATCAAAAGCAAGCCGGCCTCATGTGTCTGCTAGTCAGTTTACATATATCACATATTTACATAGGGGAGATCACATATTTGCATAGGTGATGTGTATGAAGAATAGAATTCAACCTGATGGCTCGCCCTTATCCAAAACAGTGCCTTTACTTACCGTGACCCCCCCCCCAGTAAAGAAT